>NW_027513497.1:0-183236 GCF_048772815.1 Callospermophilus lateralis
GATTTTTCCTTTCCCCAGGTACATGGTCCTCTTAGTAGTCTAAGCCCGATATTTACTGCCATTAGCCCTTTGAACTACAGACCTTTTATTTGATAGACGGCCCAATGGGGCCCTAAGGGCTGAGTATACTGCTCCTGTATTCATTTCAAAGTTTACTGGGGTCCCCTACTCTTCAAAAGTTACCCTGAGCTAGGGGAAGGAATCTGAGCCCCAACTTTCTTAGTCATCCTCCAGAGTCAGAATGGCTGGCTGGCGTGTCTGTCTCTTTATAGGGCACTCTTTGGCCCAGTGTCCTTTTTTTTTACGGTAGGCACATTGATCTGAGGCCAGGGGTGGCCTCTGGCACGGGCCCAGGTATCCCTTCCTGTCACCTTATGTCTTAATTTCTGGCCTCTTTCTTGTTGTGACCAGGATCTAAGTCAATGCCTTAGTCTTTCTTTTGCTTCTCTCATCATCCCTTTGCTCCCTTTCTTTTTCCCTGTTTCTCTTTTATAGTATATTTTTTTGGCTTCTCTGACTAAATCTCTCTTTTAACTTTTTTTTTTTTAATATCCATGGCAGCTTCCCCAATTAAGGCCATCATGACAGATGCCTTTTGATCTGCTGCCTGAGGATCGAAAGGAGTATATCTCTTATATGCCTCCATAATTCTCTCTAGAAACATAGAGGTAGATTCATCAGGCCTTTTAATAATTTCTCTTACCATGGCCAAATTAGTTGGTCACCTAGTGGCCCCTTGGATACCCGCTATTAGAGCCTGGCAATAATTGGACATATGCTCCCTATCTTCAAAGGTGTTGGGGTCTCAGTTGGGTTGGTTTAAGGGGAAGCCGGCTTTGATTATGTTGGGAAATTGTGTTGGTCGCCCATCAAGTCCGAGGATATTTTTTTCTAGCTTCCAGGAGGTTTTTCCTCTCATTCCTCTGTCGTGAAGAGAGTCCCTAGGAGTTGTTGGCAGTCATCCCAAGTAGGCAGGTGTGAAAACGTTGGCGAGTTCTCTGAGTTTTTTTAGCCGGGCCAGCTTCCTCTAGGGAAGGAGGGGCTGTGTGTGCCATTCGACAGTCATCTGGAGGGTGCTGGGCCATCCTGGCTTCCTCGAATGGTGGAGAGGCTGAGTAAGCAGCAGGGGAATTACTTACAGGGTTTTGGGGGTTGGGGGACAAGGGCAGAGGATAAGGACGAGTAGAGTCTTGAGACTCAGGGAGAACAGAGGGTGGAGGTTGAGGAGCAGAGAGTTTGAGAGATAGAATCGTAGGGGAAGGAGTAGGAGTGGGTGCAGGGACAAGGAAAGGCTTCACCCATGGAGGAGGAGATTTGCAGAGGTCCTGACAAGTTAAGATATATGGCTATTGATCTGGATGGCTATGTGGCCCCGGCTGAAAGAGAATATCTCAGACTTTTCAAATTAGTGCGAAGTAGAAACATCTTTCTAGGGGCCATCCGACTACAAAGGTGGGTTATTCTGAGACACAGAATCTGCCAGGTCTGGTGTTTTAATGAAAAAGAAAGAATCTGAGCCCTTAAGCAGACTTTGGTCCAGTGATTAAGGGTCAGGGACAGAGGCATTGAAGTGCTCTGTCCCATAATGAAATATACACAGACAGTGAAAGCAAAGACACACGACACAGACAAGACAAGACAATAAAGACAGACAATGGACGTCCAATACTGAGACCAGGACTGAGTAGCGGGCAAATCCTGATGGGCTGCCAATTCCAAATCTGAAAGAAAATATCACTGAGTCGAGGAGACTATGGTTCTTCGATTTCCCGAGTCCATCCCACAGGAACATGGCCTGTGGCTCTGTGACATGTGTGTCAGCCACCGTGGGAGAGAGCTCACGCTCTTTACCAATAGCCATTTTGTCAAACCCTAACCTGAATCCTGAAACCAGAAAGAGGGGCCTTATTTACCCCCAGAGGAGCCCATTGGGGGTCTTTCATCTGCAGCTGCCGGATCTCGCTGGGGCCACCAGAAGTAAAGGTCGGGTGAGCGTCGCTGGAAGAGACCACCAAGAGACTGTCTAATGCAACCTCAAAGGGTTTATTGGGAGTCCGGCATGCAAGGGCTCAGAGATCAGTTGAATAGAGCAGAGAGCCCTGAGAACAGCTTAAGAAGTGCTTATATATTTTCCTTGGAGAGGGCAGGGAGGGAAGTTTATTGATGGTTAAGGGCGAGTGGGCGGTTTGCGTGCAAATGGTTGATGGAGTACATTCTGCAGTTTGGCAGTTGGGGGCAGCACATTCTGGGAACAAGAAGAGCAAACAGTTCTCAAGATTTCAACAGTGTTTTATTAAGCATACAGAAAAACAGGACGTGACAAGTACCTATTTTATTAACCTTTCAATATAAGTATGAAAACAGAAATCTAGGTAAGATTTGAAGCCCAGAAGTTCATTTGGTCCTTGATTGGTATACTTAGCTTTGAATTACATTCCGTGGAGATGTCCTAGAATTATGGATATACAATGACACAGGACCTTGTACCTTCTCAGAGGTCAGTTCCAAAACACAGTCTCTAAGGGGAATCACACCAAAATTCAAGACAAGGTGGACCCAATTATCTCTACCAACCGCCACACAAATGCCCACAATTAAAACCAAAACACTCCGAAATGGCACTCATCTTCTTCCAAATAGACACTCATCATAACTTCTGGCAGGAGGATTCCATGAGAGGCGCAGCACAAGACAGTGTCCAAAATAATCTCCCTTTCCCCTCATTTGCCAAAAGTCAGAGTGGCCTGGACACCCTTCCTGTGAACCAGGAGTGATCAAATATGCCTGCCATTAATACAGCTCTGTTCTTCAATTTGAGGCCTACTGTCTGTGGGGTTTAGAGTCTTTATTTGAATTGGATTCATAAGAAAACCCAAGAACCTATGGGCTAGCATCTGCAGGGCTTTGAAGAACTCAATTGACCCAATGGATCCCTTTTCTCACTTGATGGAGGTCAGGAACCTTACAGAGGAATGCGAGAGACTTCATCAACAATGACTGATTTTTTGGCCATTTTGATTATGGATCCACACATGGGATCTTTCTTTAGACCCATCAGGTGCTGATAATCTAAGCCACAGGCTCACACAGGGCCAAGAGGCTGATTCAGACACATCCCTTTACAACGCACTTAAGCAAAGAGCCACAGGTGATGCCCATTCATTTCCATTTGAAAACTGTTTTCTTCAGGCTTCACAAAAGCGTGGCCTGAGGCAAAGAACTTTCTGACATTCAGGGCAACAGAACAATAGGTAATCAAAAGGCCCTTTGCAGGGTTTCTCTACTGAGACTTTCCGGGTCACACTGATATCTGACTTTTCTGAGATGCTTGCCATTCTCTTCAGCTATCCAGTACATGTCCATGTCACAGTGGTTGGAGGTGGTACATATCCTGGATGCAAATGCATGAACCTATTCTGGAGAGTGGCTAGATTTCAGGAAGAAAACATGAACTTAGGAAAATAGCAGGTGTTGCCCATCGATAAGGCAAGCCCTAGTGCATTCATAAATTGGGCAGGATGAATGCTGGGAAGCTTTCTACTTGACAGGAAACATCCATTGATGCATTCTCTTTTCTAATGTCTACAAGCACGGACACTGTGGGATACACAGACATAGAAACACTCGCCTTGTGAAACAACTTACTAGAAACAGTTCACTCCAAACCAAACAAACCGACTTTCCTGCCTATTCTCAGAACATGAGACAAAACCACAAACACACATCTACACCCACAAAGGCACCTCCTTCCCCAAGTAGGTCTCTCACTCTCCAGAGTATCCTCTGACTGCTGGGCCATACTATGTTCCCCCAATATGGCGTGTCCTGTCTCAGATCTGGTCTCCTTGTCCAACTTTGTGAAGTGTTCAGGAGCCAGCTGTGAGCCACTACCTGCTTTTTCAGGAAAGGCCCCTCTTCAGAGAACTCCTGGCATTTGGCCATCCTCACATCAGTAGGTACCAAGAAAGACTGACTCTGTCCTTGCTAAATTGAAGCAAGTGAGACACTGGGACTGGGACTGAGACTGACTCTGTGTGCCTGGCTTCCTGGATCCCAAGTTCAGAGAGTTCCATTACCAAGGGATTGAGGTGAGGTCTCATCCTTCAGGAACTGAATTAGGTCTCTGCCTTGGCAACCACTTTATCCAAACAGTTGCTTTCAAGCGTACCATGAGAATGAGGCTTACCCTATTTTCTGTGGCACTTTCACAAATTAGAATGGTATATCAACCATAGGCACCAAGGAACCGCTCTCCACGAAGGCCTGATTTGGTCCATCTTCTTTATATTTGGAAAAGAGCCTTTAGTCCAGGGAGCACTACAGTGAACCTCTGCACTAAAACTATTAGCAAGCACCTGATGGAGGAGGCCTCCATAGGTAAGTGGCTCCTTTATAACATCTGATATCCAGTTAAGGGAGATCTCTTCTGATGACAGAGATGTGGCACGGGGAGGCTCACATATACTTCTGTGCAGAACAGTAACGAGAATCATTCTGTCCTCTGTTCTGTTCTGTAGGGAATTCCTCTGGAACTGTAGAGAGATGGCGATGAGCACGCACGCGCTTCTACCCTGGAGCTTTAGCAAGATGTTGCACTGTTCCCCTGTTTCTGTGTTTAGCCACCGGGTTTCTGTTTATTTGTGTTCTGTGTTCTATTTTTTGTTTTTTTGTTTGTTTGTTTTTGTTCGTTTTGTTGTGTGATTTTGGTGGTAAAAACTTAAGTATATTGGACATGAAAATCAGAAATAAAGAGAGTAAGCCTGACACCCCTTTGGACTGTGTTTTAAGGAACTGCAATGAACTTTATCCCCCTTTGCGAAGCAGGATGATAGAAGCCCCTAGCTGGCTGCCTGGAGCACACCCATTGCAGAGGGAAATGCCTGCTGGGGACCTAAGAACAGAGTATCTCCCAGGT
Organism: Callospermophilus lateralis; assembly: GCF_048772815.1. NCBI lineage: Eukaryota > Metazoa > Chordata > Mammalia > Rodentia > Sciuridae > Callospermophilus > Callospermophilus lateralis. The sequence continues at coordinate 4,916 of NW_027513497.1, forward strand.
TAACAAGTGAAACTCCTTTAAAACCCCTTGTCCCTCCAGATAAAGAGAGTCACAACTTTGGCAGAGTCCCCTGTGTTTCTCCTTTGTTAGCCAAGCAATAAACCTCCTTTTTTCTTTTTCTCAAAACCCAGTCCTCATTATTAAATTGGTATTAATTGGCTTCAAGGTCAGGAACCAAACTTTAAGTTACAAATCTTGTACCCCCCCTCCGCCCCGGAACTTTGTGAGACCTATCTACTGAAATGTTAGGAGATAGAGCATGCTTGGTGTGGAACTGAATCAGAGGAGCTAATCCTGTATGTAAAAGGAGAAACTGAGGGACTCCCAGCAGCTGCCAAAGCCCTGTTGATTCAGGGAATTACCTCGTTCCTTCCCTGCACTGTAAGGATTATGCCACCTCTGTCTTGTTAAAAAAAGAGAAAAAGAAAAAGGTGACACTAAATGCAGTAAAATCACCATGGAGACACTTTATTTTACATTTCAGGTTGCCCCTCTGTGAAAACATCTGGTCCCCTTGTGGGGACAGCTATGGTCCCACTGGTGTATGAGATTTTTCTCTTATCTGCTCTGGTTTAAAGGGTTCTCTCTGACAGCCATAGGCTGGACCTCCTTTTGGTCTGTATTGTGTCTTTCTTTCTGGCCCTTTTAGGCATGTGCAATAATGTGTTGATATTATAAATTGTTTTTTGGGAATGATCTTAGCTGAATGTGTGTCGAAATGATGATGTTTTATTTTAACAATCTGGTATCTGAATGGGTTTTTGAAGCATTGCACAATCTTGCAGTTAAAAGTCGGGTTTAGGTAATTGTTTAGTTTATGATTTCAGATAATTCATGCCAGAGAACTTAAATACTTACAATGGATAACTGAAGAACTCTACTTCCAAGTTGGCAAGAAACTTCCCAATCATACAGTCTTTTTTTTTCACCAATTTTGAATTGGGTAGCCTGGGAAAATGTCACTGTGTGTACCAGTGCATTAATTTGGACATGGATAGTAAATCATAGTATGGTGTCTGTTGACCAAACAAGATGTAAAGATATAAAATTTTGTGAATTGTATCTTAAACTTGTATCATAATTTTCAACATCCGAACCTGAAAATTATGGTTAAAATGCCTTAGTCCTGAGATGTCTGTTCAGAATAGCAGTTTTTTTCCTGCTCCTTCCAGACCTCAGCCATGACTTATGTTGAAATGCAAATGAAAGAAGCCTGCAAGCTTTGTAGGAGACTAATTTGAGATCTAAGGGAAAAAAAGGTAAATTGTATGGTATTTTCTAATTACTGGCAAGTCATTTTTTCTAGGACTCTTATTTTTTTCTGAGATACTTTATGTTTTTTGACCTCATGATTTTGAGCATACAGACCTAGGTTAATGTTTTTCTGATCAGTTCTATCTTTGACCAACTGTGGACTTCTTGAAACATTGCAATAAAGATTTCACCTGCGAAATGCTACGAGGCCTTTACTATTATTATGTGTGCACAATTTTGTTATGTGTTGTATGTCTATATATACATATGTCCGTATATCATATATATGATACATAAATTAACATATATAAGGAGTGCTCATAAAATAAAGTGTTCATAAAAACAAATTTTAAAAAGTGGATCCAAAGATCTTTAATTCACGTGATTTAAATGTTTCAATTTAAATTGGATAAAGAGATAAAAACAAATGTCTTTAAATTTAAGCTTACAAAGTTTTCTAGGTGTTCAAACATCTAACAAAATATTAACATCTACAAAATGTCTAATATGCCTTGGCTCTAGTACCTTTCCTTCAACATAATAATGGTTTACACTGTTCAATACGTTTCTCTAACTTTTTGATAAATAAGTAAAGTAAATTTGATATGGGATTACTCATTCATGAGTACTTTAGTTAGATATCTGATTGATTTACTAAGATCTGTATTTTTTTTAGTAAACTCTGTATAAGATTGTAAAAATCAGTCATGTGTTAATGAGGCAAAAATTTCTTAAAACATAAGTTTACCCATAACATTGAGTTTATTAAGATTTATGTTTTCTAGAGCAAGCAACCATAAAAATTAAACAACTGATTAAATAAGAACTGTTATTTTAGAGCACTGTACTGCCATTTCTTTAAAAGCCAAACTTGATTAATGTAGAAACATAAATGTAATTGTTATGCTATTAATGTTTTCATATCTTACAGGTATGCAAGTCTGTAAGGTAGAAACCTTAAAAGAGCATTATATCAAGCTGGTGCTCTGAAGTTGTGTGGTAAAAAATATATTGTGGATTTATTTACCTGTTATCAATAAGATATGTAAATTTTTATGTTACTTTTTACATTGGGGAACAATTTAAATGTATTTTTAAGTTAATTAGAGCCTAATCTTTGTAAAGGTTAAAAACTTTCAGCATTTCTTTAATTCATGTTTTAAATGTGATATCATATGGTGTTAGCTAATGTTCATGTGACCTCAAACAATTTATGTAAACTTTGTCAAAAGATATTTAAAAATAAAGATCAGCTTTAGAATTAAAATACTTAAGATTTATAAAGAGCCCTGCCTTACCTGAGATAAGGCTGTGTGTCCCATCTTACTACATGTGAGAATGACTATGAAACATGTAGGTCAGATAATATTTCTTTAAAGTTATGTTAAAAAGTTTTTTTTTATTGTCAATATTCCTAGGATCTCAAACAGGGGATATAATGTATAACTCAGCCAAAAAATTCAGGGAAGATATTACACGAACTAAGTATTTTTACTTTTGTTAATTTTAGTTTGAAATTTTCTTATAAGTGATCTAAAGATTCCCTGTTAGTGTTTTACAAATGCGTTGCTATAAGAACACAACATGGGTTTATTCAAGATAATAAGTCATCAACTACAATACAGACAGAATAATACAGATCCCAGTTAATAAAAAGGTAATTATAAAGTTATAGACATTAAAGCCCAGTACTCTTAATATAAGGCTGTTAAAATTTATTTGCTGGATGTTTAAGATTAGGATTTAAAATTAATGTTAAATGAAAAGGGCCAAGAAAACCAATATTTGGCTCTTGCCCTCTGAGTCAGTCTGAATCCAGGGAACAGGGGACTTCTCTAAAGAGCTTTGCAACTCTGAGCCACATAACCTCCTGATCAGGGAGATTAATGAGACCACTGGAGAACAGAAAGCCAATCAGTGCATTTGTTACAAAGAGGAGAGTCATCATAGAAAGGAGACATCCATGATGCTTCTGAGAAAAGCCAAATGGTCAAGCAAGACCTGGACCCACCTAGCGCAAATGGCACTAGCAGAACTGAGAATCTCTTCTCAAGTTTCCCCAGAATTGACTCCCATAAAAGGTCAGCTGACTGTTAACAATAGATGGAAACAAAAGTCAGTTTGACTGCTTCATCTTAAATACTTAGCAAAGACAGTTAAGACCAAAATACAGCCACTCCTGGGCATATTAAATAATAATAATAATAATAATAATAATAATAATAATAATAATAATAATAAAATTTTAAGGTATGCACTTTATCTTATCCTCCCAAAACAAGTAAGACTGGAGGCTACAAAGAAGGATTCTCACACAGGAATGCCTAATACTTATAAAAAGAGACTATCAAGAAGAGCTGCAACAGGCAGAAGTTTTCAGTTTAAGACCTACAGATATTCCTAACCTACAAAGGTAGGCTTGGTGTTTGCTAGTACGATTATCCAGCCCTGAGTAACAGAATTAAAGGTTTCTCTATTAGACGCAGAGGTCATACTAGTAAAAGGATTTTTCAAGATCAGATGACATTAAATTATTAAACTGTGTCTTATTGGGAGGGCCAACTGTAACACTTAAAGTTAAATATTAAGTTGACAGTCCTGATAACTGGGGATATTAAAGACTGGTGAGGGAATGTCTATACAGTGACATGTTCTAGCTGCTGCAACATTTATCCAGTACTCATGGTTTTTGTTTCACTCATAGAAGAACCCATTCACAGATGACTTTACAACCTGTTCTTCCCCAACCTGACTTCAAACCGAACTGACTTCTAAAAGGCAACTCATGTCTCTCAACTGACTTCTAATAGGCAACTCATGTCCCTCACGCCGAGCCCACTTACGTCACCCTGTCTCAGGACAGAAGAAGAAAAAATTAGTGATGCCACTCTTCTTACAACAATGGAGAGAAAGATAAATAGACTATCAATGTAAGTAATTAAGAAGGGTAAAATCAGCGAGATCTGTTTTGGGTGAGTTCTAAAAATTTGGAGACTCTTACCTGAGGGATTAAAATTTCCTCAGTGCTCTTCCCATAATTTCTCAAAGATTTGAAAGGGACACAGAGAAAAGGGGGGAATTGTAGACCCAACCTGATCTTTTATTAAAATTGGGAGCCATCATGCCACAAAGCCATGAAAAGATAATTTTGGCTTTACCATTAATTACTTCAAATTCTGAACCTGCGTGGAATGCCTGCCCGCGCCTTGAACTCACACATGCCTGGCTCTCTGACCAGATAGCAGCCCTCTCTGAAACTTTAGTGACACATCATAAATATTTGCCTTCTCTGGCAAGACAACAACCCTCTCTGAGGCTCTAATGGTCCTCATGAATTCTCATGTAGGGACAGCAAAAAAATTGTAAACTACCTTTAGTGTGATGTTTATCAGAGTTCTGTTATCTGTAACCCCCCTTTTGTGTAACTTTCTGGGCTATAAAGCTGGGCTGTAGGAAAGCTGGGGTTGCTGTCTTGTTCCCTTCGTTTTGGGAGGGAGAGGCAGCATGGCCGGTGGAAATAATAAGCTTAATTTTATTTGATTTTAATTTGAGTCAGTGGTCTTTTCTAGCGTCCTGGTCTAACAGGTAAACACTCCAAAAACATGGAGCTCTGCCGGCCTAAAGACTTCTTGAGAAACTTCCTCTGAGTTTGGGCACTTGAAATATATGTTGTTGCAAGGAGATTTAGCTTCCTTTCTAGTGACACCATAAAAGCTGGGTCTGCATCTACGTGACCTGGAGGACATGGTTTCTTGTATTCTAATGAACATGAGGCAGCAGTGCTGAATATTCTATTTGTAGGTAAACTGTGGCCACTTGGTGCTAAGTGTCTCCCCGTGTGAACTGTGAAGCCATTTGGTAATCCTCCACTTTTCGTGGTGTTTCTTGCTGCTGCACTGGGAGTTTGGTATTTGCTTCATGAAATACAATGAGTTCAACTGGGACCCAGTATTAGAGGGAGTTCTGTCACTTGTGGTGGGTCAGGGTCTGCAGGAGAATGCAACAACCAGGCTTCTATCTCACAAAGCTTGCCCCTTTGTCCATAGAAATCTGACTCTGAACTTTGCCCGGAAACCTCTCCATATAACAAGAAGGGTCTGCTGGCTGCACCATATCAGTCACAAGCCATTTTGAAGGCAATGGAAAATCCTCCTGGCCACACCACAGCTGTATTATCACACACCTGCCCACCACTGCAAAAGGCCCACTACTCAGCAGGGTCCAACTTACTGGCATCTTTGTTCTACACCATTTTCATGAAATACCGTCAATCATGGCATTCTCTTGTACACTCATGACCAGGAAAAAGACATCCAAAGGTTCTCCAGTGCCACCTGGTTAAGGGAATTTAAAAAATTTTATTGTATTTATCTAGCCATTTTTCATGGATGAAGTTGGAGGCACTGTGGGTTTCAGTTCAGTAGTGAGACACTACCTGCTTTCTCAGGAAAGACCCCTCTTCAGAGCTCTCCTGGAATTTGGCCATCCTCACATCAGTAGTTACCAAGAAAGACCGATTCTGTCCTTGGTAAATCCAAACATGTGTGGCCACTGGGACTGTGACTGGGAATGCCTCTGGGTGCCTGGCATCCTGGATCCCAAGTTCAGAGAGTTCCATCACCAAGAAAATGATATAGGTTACTTCCTTCAGGAACTGAATGAGGTCACTGCCTTGGCAACCTCTTTGTCCTAACAGTTGCTTCCAAGTGTCCCAATAGATGGAGGCTGCCCCTACTTCCTGTGACACTTTCACAAGTAAGAATGGTATATCAAACATAGGCACCCGTGAACAGCTCTCCACACAGGCCTGGTTTGGTCCATCTTCTCTACATTAAGAAGAGATAGACTGCTTCAGACACACCCCTTCATCCTGACCTGTTTTTTTTTTTTTTTTTTTGTCATGAAAGATGACTTTTGCTCTCTCAGGTCCTTCATAGCTTTCTATATCTTCCCCAGGGTTCACTTCTGCATGGACCTTTGAGGTTCTCAGCAGGTGGAAGATCTCTTACATTTTTATATAAGACCAACTCTGTCCTTGCTTTTCTGTAAAGTTAGATTGAGGAAACAAAGTATGGTTAGGGTTAATAACATGTTTGATTTGGGTTAGGAATCATTCTGCTGCATGAATAATGGTATTGGGAACCTGCAATATTTATAAGTATATATAGAGGTGAAATATATGTATGAAAACACAAATCTAGGTAAGATTTGAAGCCCAAAAGGGCATTGGATCCTTGATTGGGATACTTCACTCGGAATTATGTTGTGCACATGTGTCTCAGATAAATCTATACATTATGGCATAGGACCTTGTACCTTGGATAATTGAATGTCGAAGAGAACATCCAGTCAAAAAAGGATAGTTGGTAGGATTAGGAAGATAGTTGGTAGGATTAGAAAAAAAGAGTGAGTATAGGATTTGGACAAAAAGTTCTTTAGCAATAGGGTTTCAGGTAGACAGAAAATGTAAATGTCAGCACATGTGAAGAGTCAGTCACAATGATGAACTGGGGAAAATATGTAGGAAAGCAGATATCATTAGAGACATTAGGAAATCAGGCAAATGATGAAGTGATTGATAGGATTAGACATTTTCAACAGGCTTGAGGTTGAATACATAATCTTAGGAAGAAACAAATATGTAGTCACCAATAGGATTGACATTTGAGAGCATTAGGCAACCTGGACATGGGTGATTTTCATAATCCATACTCACATTCCATTTAGGCTTTGGTACAATTGTAAGTGTGACTTTGCATTTTGTTGACAGAATATATATGTAGATCAGGTGACATGAGTCTTTCTTGCACCATTTCTGGGAGCAATATTTAGAAGAGATATAAATTAGTATTGGGGGCACAAATAGGTGTACCATGTGTGAATATATAATATAACTGATTCCAACTTTAGAAATTGGAATAAATTGATATCTGAAAATACACAGGAAATGTCATATTGACATACATACATTCATTCCAACCAGTTATACATCTAATGGTAATATTAGGGTTGTGGTTTATCATAAAGTGTGTGTGAGTTTTGCTTCAAAATTGATTATGGAAATCGAAAATAATGTGTTTGGAAAGAAGTCTCAATAAATAACCAGTCAAAAGCAAGGAGGAATACATGTGTACTGAAGCAGGAAGTGATTGAATGTGTTTCAAATGTCTTTAAATTTGTGAACTTGTGGATGAAATGTATATACTATGATGTACAAAAACTGAAGAAATAGTAATGTACCAGTGTTAAATAAAAATGAACGTCAAAATACACATCATGCCCCTTTGGAATCTACTTGCATTGATGTTAAATTGGGTCAGTTACAGTAGAAATATAAGGATTTGTTTGCACCATTCAGTGAAGTGAGTTTTCAGTACTAGAAAACAAATATGTATTTCAGGTGGATGAATATTTCTGAAAATAATCGTATGAAAATTTGATTATAAAACCACATACATGAGCATGAGTGAATTATTTAGGGAGTGTATAATAGGACACATATATTTTATATTTGGAAAAATCTAGAGAATATATATATATATATCTCACAGAGAAACATTAGAAAGTAGCAATATATATGCCAATCAAAATTCATCGTGAAATATATATCATCCACCGATCCAAAAATATTAATTTTACTGAACATGGATTTATGTATAATGTTGTTCAACTAAAAATCTCACTCATAGTTTGAATTTTCAGTTCCAAAAGCGTTTAGGAGGGGTGATCTCTTCTCATACTTTGTTTCTGCTAAGTTAGCCACCTCACAAAAATGTACGTGTGATACCAGGTAGGATTTTTTATGTGCATATAAAAATACATGTGCTGAATTGGCTACAGAAAAAAGGAGACAGAAATTCACATATGTGTTAACTTTAAAAACACATGGAGTACTATTTCAACAAACAATTGACAAGATTTATAACTCCTACACTATATCATGCAAAAGGCAAGACCAACTATACACCATGCCTCCTCTGAACTGCTTGTATTAATATTATGTTTGGGTTATTTGTCTCCATCATATTAGGATTAGTAGTCAGAGTCTATTAGGGTATGGGTTACTGTCAGGGATTCAGTATTTCGAATGGAAAATTGGAAAATGAATCCAATGTGTATGTAAATATGTGCTACACAAAAATCTTCCCACTCTCATCCAGAACAATACCTTGACAACACCTTCACCCCATGTAAGACACAATTAGAGGAGAAGAGTTAGAAAATCCATGAATACATATCTGGAATGGAATGCGATCAGGAGTTCACAACCTTGGAAGTGTTAGAGGAGTTTCCAAAAGTAAGGGACAGGGTAAACACTTCAAAAACATGGAGGTCTGTTGTCCTAGAGACTTCTTGAGATACTGCCTGTGAGGTTGGGCACTTGAAATATATGTTGTTGTTACGTGCTTTAGCTTCCTTTCTAGTGAAACCATAAACCTGGGCATCTATGTGACCTGGAGGACATGGTTTCTTATTTTCCAATGAACATGAGACACCAGTGCTGAATTCTCCCTTTGAAGGTAAACTGTGGCCCCTTGGGGCTAAATGTCTCTAGTGTGGACTATGAAACCATATGGTCATCCTCTATTTTCGTGGTGTTTCTTGGTGCTGCACTGGAAGTTTGGTATTTGCTTCATGAAATACAAGGAGTTCAACGGGGACACAGTGTGTGAGGGATTTCTGTCACATGTGGTGGGTCAGGGTCTGTAGGAGAATAAAAGAACCAGGCTTCTATTCCACATAGCTTGCCCTCTTGAACATAGCAACCTGATTCTGAACAATGTCCTGAATCCTCTCCATGTAACAAGATGCCTTTACATATAAGGGTCTGCTGGCTTCACCATGTCAGTCACAAGCCATTTGGAAGCCAATGGCATATCCACATGGTCCCACCACTGATGTTTTATCACACACATGCCCACCTTTGCTCTTGGCCCACTAATCAGCAGGATCCAACTTTCTGGCATCTCTGTTAAACACCATTTTCATAAAAGCCAGTCAATCAAGGCACTGTCTGGTATACTCATTGTTGGGAAAAGTATAAACGGCAGCCATACCCCAGAAAAAAAAAACCCAACATGGCGCCTAAGCACTTCTTCTTCCTACATTGTTCTTTTCTGCAGTGGTGCGAAATGTTCCCGCCCGTGTGAACTCTTCTGCTGGCGCCAATTTCAAACCTTGCTGGCCGGGAATCTTAGCCCCAATAAGAACTAATACCTGGGCTCCGGAGCTGATATCTGAAAGAACTTGCCAATAAACGGATTGCCTGCCATTTATCTAAGCCCTCCAATCTCCTCCTTAGTTCTATATAAGCACACAGCTTTTTGCAATAAAATTGGAATTCTCCCGGTGAAGTGCCTTTGCGTGGGGAGTTCTTTCATTCTGGTGCCCCGTGTGAGGATATGGGTGAGCTCTTTCCAACAAGAGCCCCGTCCACTGCTCCACCGTGGCACTCTGCCCTGGTCTGCTCTTTTCAGACGCAGGCTTCCTGCACTCACCACTGATTTGTTGTATGTAAGCCTCCCCTGACCCCGGCTCGCCAACTCCCTTCGGGCTACCGCTGGCTTTGTGACCATGATCGTCTGTCACACTCTAGATGCCTGGTAGGGGGGAGGGAATTCCTCCCACTAAGACCTTTACTGGTTGCAGTGGACCCTCTGGTGATCCGTTTCCCTTTGGGGTGTGAGGCTTCTGAGTTTACATGAGAGGCTCTGTGGTTTTTCCTTCTCTGCTGCTGCTGCCTCTGCTGGCTAGAGTTGCTGTTTCCTGCGGGCCTGCTGTGTCTGGCTGAAGCTGCCTCTCTGCTCGGGGAAAACTGAACTCCCATCCTGGAACTGCATTCTGCTGGAGCCGGAGTTCTGTTTTCATTACTTACTTCTTCTGCTGCGTTCAAAAACTTTCCTGATGTCAGGTTGCCCGTGGCTCCGAACCCATTGGGTCTCACAGATCGCACTTCACTGGTGACGATCAGGTAGTGCCCTCTGTATTTCCTCATGATGGCTGGTCATTTTGGGGATGCCCACCTGACCCCCATTCGCCCTGAGCGCTTCCCGGAGTCTGTTCCAGGCCGGGTTTTCTCTTTGTCTCTCTTGCTTACACTTATTCTCTCTCTCTCTCTCTCTCTCTCTCTCTCTCTCTCTCTCTCTCTCTTCCATCTCTCCCTGTGACTGTGGACACCTCTTTATCTGTACCTGAAACCTCACCTCTCAAAAGTTTAATAAAAAATCTGGCCACACTCTCCCTCACACCAGACATCAAGCCCAAACTTCTAATCAAATTCTGTACCCAAGATTGGCCTACATATCCACTGGATAATGGCAATCATTGGCCTCCAGAAGGCTCCTTAGATCCAAACCTCCTCTTGGACCTTTTTAATTACTGCCAGGATCTGAAAAAGTGGAGTGAGATTCCCTGTATTGAATGTTTTAGCCTTCTCGCACAGCACCCTGTCTCTGCTCCTCCTGCCCTCCCTCTCAGGTCCTTCTTGCTTGCAAACCCCTCTCTTCCCCTAGTTCTACTCCTGACTTCGCAGATTCTTCCTCATTCGACCCAGCAGATCAACCCCCACCTTATCCCCCAGCCCCAACTGACCCTTCTCTCCCGCAGAATCCTCCTCTTCCTCTGCCTGATTCCACGGATCCTCAACCTTCCATTTCATCCCCCTCCCTTCCCCACTCTTCTGCCTGCTCCACCTCCTCCTCTTCCACAGAGACATTCCCTTCCCCTCCCTCTCCTTCCTGTCCACCGCCTGCCTCTTTCAGTCCTCCTGTTATCAGGTCTAAGGGACTCCTTCCCACGCCCAAGACAATCGCACCCCTTCGTGAGGTAGCTGGTCCCAAGGGTGTCATCAGAGTCCACGTGCCCTTCTCCATGTCGGACATTACTCAGCTAGAGAGGAAGTTAGGCTCTTTCACCACTGACCCCACCACTTACATTCGGGAGTTTCAATGGGTACTGCAAGCATATAGCCTCACTCATTATGACATCTACATGCTCTTGGCCAATAAACTTCTCCCCAAGGAAAGGCAATGGTTCTGGGAGCTAGCCCAAGCCCATGCTGATGAAAATCATAGGACCAATCATAACCACCCACAGGCCCTCATGCTGTCCCAGAGCAGGATCCCCTATGGGCTTACAGTCTAGTGACCTTTTTACATCCTGCCTCTTGGCAGGACTGAAAAAGTCCACCCACAAGGCTGTTAACTTTCAAAAGATGCAGGAGGTCATTCAAAGGAAGGAGGAAACACCTTCAGAATTCCTGGATAGACTAACCAAGTCCCTTCAGCAGTACACAAACCTCGACCCAGAAACCCCTGATGGCCGTCATGTCTTAATGACATATATTCTGGCCCAAAGCTACCCTTACATTAAAGCCAAGCTTAAAAAGTTTGAACAGGGCCCTGCTACTCCTCAGACCAAAATCCTCGCTGTCACTTTCAAGGTTTTTCATGGTAGAGAGGATGAAAGTGAATTCCGTAGGCAGAGGGCTGAAAATGCCAAATTCCAAATGTTGGCCCAGCTCATTCAGAGAAGGCCATCACCATGCCGTCCCAATATGACCCCCCCTGGAGCTTGCTTCAAATGAGGTAAGGAGGGACATTGGACCAGGAATTGTTCTTCGCCGAGGACACCCTACAACCCCTGCGCAAAATGCCATCAAAGTGGACACTGGGGGGCAGACTGCCCAACAACCCAGAAGGAAGGTTGGTCTGCTGCCCAGCAACCCCAGCCTCACCTGGGCTTGGCAGAGGAGGATTGATGGAGTCCTGGGCCTTCCCTCCAGACTATTACCATCAAGATTCAAGAGCCTAGGGTCACCTTCCTGGTGGATGGACGCTTCATTAACTTCCTCTTGGATACTGGTGCCGCTTTTTCGATTTTGAGGGAGTATTAGGGTCCTACCACACCCTCAAAAACTCCTATTGTCAGGGTAGGAGGTAAAAAGATTTTTCCTCAAACCCCCCCCCCCAATCATGTTATATGCAGCGATCCCTTTTGTCCTTCACTCACTCCTTTCTTGTTATGAGCCATTGCCCCATTCCCTTTCTGGGAAGGGACATACTCTCACTATTAAAAGTCACCATTCACTTATCAACCCACACCTCTCCTACCTCTCATTTCCTCATGATATTCCTAGGGGCAGATACACCTCCTTCATGCACTCTCCAACGACTATCTAAACCATTTAACCCTGAGGTTTGGGACACAATTACACCCTTTATGGCTAAATGCAGTTCGATTCATATTGTCTTACGGGACCCTTCAAGATATGTTAGTCAACCACAATATCCACTCACAACCACATTTCTCCTTGGATTAGAACCCATCATCCAGGATTTATTATGAAAGGGGTATCTTAGGCCTACACACTCTCCTTTCAACACACCCATTCTGGCAGTTAAGAAACCTAACGTGTCCTACAGGCTGGTTCAAGAACTTTGCCTTGTCAACTCCTCTGTGGATGCCATCCACCCGCTAGTGCCCAACCCTTACACCCTCCTCTCTCAGATCCATGCCACTACTACTCACTTCTCAGTCCTAGATTTAATTGATGCATTCTTTTCTATTCCCCTGTTCTCAGAATCTCAGGATATCTTTGCTTTTTCATGGACTGACTCTCACACCCGCCATTCTCATCAGCTTACCTGGACTGTCCTCCCACAGGGATTCAGGGATAGCCCCCATCTCTTTGGCCAATTTCTTGCCCAGGACCTCACATCCTTTCACCTGACCTGTCCTGACTCTACTCTACTTCAATATGTCTATGACCTTCTTCTATGTAGTCTTTCTGGAACACTCTCAATCCCACACCGCTCAGCTTCATAAATTCCTAGAAGACAAGGGATATAGGGAGTCTCCCCACAAGGCCCAGGTTTCCCAGTCTTTGGTCACCTATCTTGGTTTTTGCCTTACACCCGGGAAAAAGGAAATAACACTGGATAGGAGGCAACTCCTCTGTGATCTTTCAGTGCCCTATACGAAAGCCAAAATACTATCATTCCTAGGATTAGCAGGTTATTTTAGGGCCTGGATCCCAAATTATTCTCTTCTCTCCAAACCCCTGTATGACCTAGCAAAGGGACCCCCTAGTGAATCTCTTGCCTCCTTTCCCATCTACCACTTCCGCAGGCTTCAGCAACTCCTCTTAAAGGCACCTGCCCTTCACCTTCCAGATCTTTCAAGAACATTTCATCTATATGTCCATGAAAAAGGGGGGCAAGCACTTGGGGTCTTAGGTCAAAACTATGGGCGTACATTTGCACCTGTGTCATATTTGTCCAAGCAACTAGACCCTACCATCCGTGGGTGGGCCCCTTGCTTAAGAGCTCTGGCTACTGGACAAATTTTACACAAAAAAGCCTCTAATCTGACTTTTGGGGCCCCTTGAACTATCCACTCCCCACATCACTTGAAGGATCTTTTAGCTTAAAAGGGCCTTCAAACTCTCCCTACATCCAGATTTCTGTCGCCCCTCACTTCCTTTCTGGAAAACCCTAATATTATTTTCCTCCCCTGCTCTGCACTGAACCCTGCCTCACTGCTCCCAATGACTCCCATGTCTCACATACCAACTCATAATTGCTTGGAAACCTTAGATGATTTTCTCCCCTGTCATTCTTCCATTTCTGAGAGACCACTCAGCAAGCCTGACCTTATCTGGTTTACTGACAGCAGTTCCTTTAGGGAGAACGGAACTCATTACTCTGGATACGGTGTATTTTCAGCCACTGAGATTATAGAGGCCAAAGTTTTGCCTTCAGGAACTACAGACAAGTAGGCTGAACTTATAGCATCCACTCGTGCCTGCCTTCTAGCACAAGGCAAATCCCTCACCCTCTAAACTGATTCAAAATATGTCTTCCATATCTTATTATCCCATGCTGATATTTGAAAGTAGCGAGGCCTACTTACCACCAAAGGTACTGCGATCACTAATTCAGCTTTTATAACCAATCTAATAGAGGCCACTTACCCACCCAGTTGGGAGTTGTCCATTGTAGGTCCCATCAGAAGGACGGCTTTCTTATCACTGAGGGCAATGCCAAAGCTGACCAGGCAGCACGAATGGCTGCTACCACTTTCAATTATGGCCTCCATGGGGGACATATAATGGCCACTTTAGACAGCTCATCTGAAGCCCCTACGTCTTTCAGTAAGAACAAGAATCTTTTCAAGTTCCTTCATACTCTATTCCTTTCCAATTCTCAGTCTTTGACCCTCTTTTTACAGAGTTTCTTTTCCCTCACCCCCTCTGACAAGCCATGCTACAGAATATAGCCTCTAATTGTCAGATCTGTCAGCGGACCAACCCTCATACTCCTTTAAGGCCCAAACCTTTCCCTTTCCACCAAGCCCGGGGACACATTCCCGCTGCTGACTGGCAGGTAGACTTCACCAACATGCCCACAGTATGGCGCACTAAATACCTCCTTGTCTTTGTGGACACTTTCTCTGGTTGGGTTGAGGCATTTCCCACTTCCAATAAAAAGGCTTCCACTGTAGCTTCAATCTTACTGACAGACATCATCCCCAGGTTTGGTATGCCCACTTCCCTACAATATGACAATGGCCCTGAGTTTACTTCTAGGATCACACAAAAGGTCTCTCAAGCCCTCTCCTTCAAGTGGCATTTCAACTGTCCATATTTCCCCCAGGCTTCAGGGAAAGTGGAAAGGGTAAATCGTACTCTAAAGGAAGTCCTTACCAAATTGACAATGGAATTAAACATAGACTGTTTCAAACTCCTTCCCTTGGCTTTGCTTCGAATCAGAGCTCTCCCTAAGAAACCATCTTTACTGTCTCCTTTTGAGATAATGTATGGAAGACCTCTTATAACCCCTGGGTTGGTCATTTCACAAGGTCCTCTCACCCGAGATTTGTCTTTGCCTCTCTTGCTCCATCTCCGCTCGGAACTCTGGAAATATCAGGACTGGCTTCTTCCGGACCCAGTCTCCTCTCCAAACACTCCTCCCTTAACACCTGTTAGTCTAGTCTATTATAATACCCCAGAGGAGAAAGGGACTCTTGCCGCAAAATTGGAAGGCCCCTATCCTGTCATTCTCTTTACCCTTACCGCCGCCAAACTCTCCTTACCAGACAACTGTCTCACTCCCTGGATTCACATGTCTAGGTTGAAGCCACATCACCAGGAGGCCCCACCTGCTGAAGACAGGGCCACCCCAGAGGAACTCCAAGAATCACCTACTGAACCTCCCCTTTACTCCTGCTCTCCACACCCATCTCACCCATTTTAGTTGTGGCTCACACGGTTTTCCTTGCAGCCCAATTCCTCTTAAAGAAGGCACAATGAGCTCTCCCAACACCCTAGTCTTCTCTAACTGCTTGTTTTTTGTGCTCTGCTTATTTTCTGTGCTCTGTCAGGACTGGTCTTTACCCTCCTCACCTACCATGCATTTATTCACTTTTCGGGAACGATACTCAGAACATGGCATGCAGAAGGTCTGCGCAGTGGATGCAACTACTTGCTTCATCCACAACTGCACCTCTATTTCCCTAAAATTGTCACCTTCAAGGACCTTCGTCCCTGGTAGCTGGAACTGGCCTTTCATTTGCTTCCTTTTTGATCAAACAAAAGACTATTGTCATTGGTGGCCTGAGATATATAATGGGTGCCCCTATTGGTCATGCATGTTCCATGATGAACGTGGTAGCTATTCTTACCACTCATTTGGTTACCCTGAAGGGTGGACTTCTAGTTACATAAAGTGGCATAAAGGCTCTTCATCCAGTAACAATGGATGGTATACTTTAGATAAACCTGACCCCAAGGCCAAACGATGGGGCTATGTTGAGTTTGCTGTCTATGCTCGGACAACCTCAGTCAGACCCACAGGGTGGATGACTATTGGCCGCACCCTGATTACGCAACCTAAGGCAACCATCCAGGTAGTCGAACACATTAAGGACTCAGAATCAAAACTTCGAGATCATATCCATATCTCATCCAAAAAGGATTCAGAGCCTTCAACCCTCTCAGGTCCCCCTCCCACATGGCTCAATTTGCTACACCAAACTTTTTGATTATTAAACTCCACCCCTCTTTCTGTGCCTACTTCTCAGTGCTTTCTCTGTGCTTCACTTAGTCGTCCACTTCTAGCAGCAGTCCCATTAGCGGCAGGAAATATTCCAGCAAAACCCTACAATTTCTCTAAAAAGGACAACCCCTACATGTGACACGTATACCACTGTGGGAAAGTTATTCCACCAATACATTATTTCCTTTCATCTGTTTCCACCTGCCAATAATGAATCCTTTACCCATTTGTTCCTTGAGCTACAGCACTCCATAGAGCCCTGTGTTTATGCAACCTGGACATTTCCTCTGGTGTAATGGTTCTTTAAGTACCTCAACCATCAATGTCTCTGGCGCCTGTTTCTTGGTTACTGTAGTTCCTCAGCTATCTTTGTATACTCCCACCGAATTCTGACAGTTGGCCCTACCTTCCCGCACCCGTAGGGTAGTCTTTCTGCCGGTTCTGGTAGGCCTCATTTTAACAACCTCAGTGACGGGTCTCAGACTCTCTGGTGGAGCTATAGGTCATGCTCTATGGGATCCAATGACCTTCAACAAAAACTGCAGGAAACACTCAATACCATGGCTGAGTCTCTGGGTTCCTTGCAGCGGCAGGTTACTTCATTGGCACAAGTGGTTTTACAGAACCAAAGGGCAATTGATCTTCTCACTGCAGAAAAAGGGGTTACATGCCTATTCCTCAGAGAGGAATTTTGCTATTATGTTAATGAATCTGGGCTAATAAAAAAAATGTTGTAAAATTGCAGGAATTATCGACCCAATTGCTCAAACCTACCTCCTCCAATCCCATAACGGGGTTCTTCCAATCCTATCTTGCCATGTACTTACTACATATCTTGGGTCCCCTTATTTGGATGCTCCTTTTTTGTGCTCTCTTGCCCTGCATAATGAAGTGCCTTCAAACCCAACTGCATAAAATTCCTAATCAAACTTTCAACCAGCTTTTGCTTAGTCACTACCAGCCTCTGATGACCGATGAATCCCCAACATCTCCAAGAGAACAGTTCACTCAGTGATGAAGCTCACTACCAGGCACGATGGAATGCAACGGGTATTAGACAGCGGGAGACAACGAGCTCGGAGAACCTCTTAATCTGCCATCCTGGATTCATAGTCTTTACCACCTTCTAAGCTTTCTCATGGCCCTTGGCCTCTTCTATGTCAGTCCCCCCACATGGAACTTCTGCCAAAAATTGACATTTGCTTTAATTTTTATCTTCATTCTGTTTTTATTCGCTCTGATCTTCTTTAGGTGCTGGCGACACCATGTCCAGGCAACGCTTCCAGTATTTCCTTGAGTCTCTGTTACAGGACCAGTGGCTGATACCAACAATCTCTTCCATCCAGGACTGGTTCCATGCCATCGACATCTTTGGCTTCAGGGAACATTCATTGACTTCACCCCTATGAAAATACCTGTCTATAGCCACTGGGTTTTATTTCTGGCTGCCATGATATCCCCATACCTGCACCCTGAGCATTTCTCCACTTCTCTTTCTAGGCCCCACACCAGCCCCACACAGCAGGAAGCAGCCAGATCTGACAAACGACGCCCCACTTCCTAAGAAAACAAAAAGGGTGGAATGTTGGGAAAAGAATAAATGGCAGCCATACCGCAGAGAAAAACCCCAACATGGCGCCTAAGGACTTCTTCTTCCTACCTTCTTCATTTCTGCAGTGGTGCAAAAAGTTCCCGCCCTTGTGAACTCTCCCGCCAGCGCCAATTTCAAATCTCGCTTGTGGGGAACCTTAGCCCCAATTAGAACTAATTCCTGGGCTCTGGAGCTGATATTTGAAAGAACTTGTCAATAAACGGGTTGCTGCCATTTATCTAAGCCATACCATCTCCCCCTTAGTGCTATATGAGCACACAGCTTTTAGCAATAAAATTGGAATTCTCCCGGTGAAGTGTCATTGCGTGGGGAACTATTTCACTCATGTTCAGCAACAGGATATCCAAAGGTTCTCCAGTGCCACCTGGTAATGGGAATTTCAGAAATTTGATAGTATTTATTTAGCCATTTTTGAAGGATGAAGTTGGAGTCACTGTGCGTTTCAATTAATGCAGGAACCATTATGTGGTGAGGAAGCTCATTTAAATGAAATCTCTGGAGAAATCTCACAGGCAAGGCTTCCCAAAAAGTGGCCAAAAGGTCACATGAAGCCAGGATCATTGAGGTCTACAATATGAGTTCCATTTGTGTTTAGACTCTCAATTATGGCTGCCAAGTCTTTCAAAATAAAATCATGTGATATCCTGGCTGAGATTCTCACTGCACTGTGGAAAGACACCCTGGCCCTCGATCTCAGTTTTCAAGGGCGCATCTCATGCGTGGCCTCCTAAAATCCCAACACATTTCATGGCAATACTTCTTTGAGGTAAATTCCAGAACTCAGTCTCTAAGAGGAATCATGCCAGAATTCAAGCCCGGGTGGATCCAGTTATCTCTTCCAACCGCCAAACAAATGACCACAATTAAAACCAAACACTCCCACATGGCCCTCATCTTCTTCCATATAGACACTTATCATAACCTCTGGCTGGAGTTTTTCATGAGGGGTGCAGCCCAAGACAGTGTCAAAAATAAGCTCCCTTGCCCCTCATTTGCCTAAAGTCAAGGTGGCCTGGACACCCATCCGGTGAACCAGGAGTGATCAGATAGGCCAGCTGTTAATACTGCTCTGCATCTCCAATTTGAGGCCTACTGACTGTCAGTTATAGATTCTTTATATGATTTGGAGCCATGAGAAAACCCAAAAACCTATGGGTTAGCCTCTGCAGGGCTGTGCATAACTCATTTGAACCAAAGGATCCGTATTCTCACTTGATGGTAGTCAGGAACCTTACAAATGAATGCGAGAGACTTCATTCACAATAATTGCTCTTTTGGCCATTTTGGTTTTGGATGCACACATGGGATCTCTCTTTACATCCATCAGTTGCTGAGAATCTAAGCCACAACCTCACACAGGGCCAAGAGGCTGATTCAGACACATCCCTTTCCAAAGCAATTAAGCAAAGAGCCACAGGTGATGCCCATTCATTTCCATTTGAAAACTGTTTTCTTCAGGCTTCACAAAGGGGTGGCCTGAGGCAAAGACCTTCCTGACATTCAGGGAAACAGAACAATTGATAAGCAAAAGGCCGAAAGCATGGTTTCTCCACTGAGACTTTCTTGGTCACACTGATATCTGAGTTTTCTGAGATGCTCGCCATTCCCTTCAGCTATCCAGGACATGGCAATGTCACAGAGCTTGGAGGTGGTACAAATTTTGGACACAAAACCATGAGACTATTCTGGAGAGTGGTGAGAATTCTGGAAGAAACAGGAACTTAGGAAGGTAGCAGGTGTTGCCCATGGATAAGGCAAGCTGCAGTCCATTCATAAATTGGGCAGGATGAATGCCGGGAATCTTTCTACTATACAGGACATATCAATTGTTTCATTCTATTTTCTAATGTCTACAACCACGGACACAGTGGGATACACAGAAATAGAAACACTTGCCTTGTCCAACGACTTACTAGAAGAAGACCACTCCAAATCAAACAAACCGTCTTTCCTACCTATTATCAGATCATGAGACAAAACCACAATATCACACCCACCCCACAAAGACACCTCCTTCCCCCATGTAACTCTGTGACTATCCGGAGTTTCCTCTGAGTGGTGGGCCATACTATGTTCCCCCAAAATGGCCTGTCCTATCTCAGATCTGGTCTTCTTGGCCAACTCTGTGAAGTTGTCAGGAGCCTGCGGTGAACCACTACCTACTTTCTCAGGAAAGGCCCCTATTCAGAGCTCTCCTGGTATTTGGCCATCCTCACATATGTAGGTACCAAGAAAGACTGACACTCTCCTTGGTAAATTCAAACAAGTGAGCCTACTGGGTCTGGGACTGGACTGGCTCCGGGTGCCTGGCTTCCTGGATCCCAAGTTAAGAGAGTTCCATCACCAAGGAAGTGAGGTAGATCACTTCTTCAGGAACTGAATGAGGTCATTGCCTTGACAACCACTTTGTCCTAACAGTTGCTTTCAAGAGTCCCATGAGATGGAGGCTGCCCCTACTTCCTGTGACACTTTCACAAGTTAGAATGGTATATAAACCATGGGCACCCGGGAACAGCTCTCCACCTAGGACTGTTTTGGTCCATCTTCTCTACATTAAGAAGAGAGAGGCTGATTCATACACATCCATTCATGCTGACAAGGTTGTTTGCCATTGAAGATGACTTTTCTCTCTCAGGTCTTTCGTAGCTGCCTACGTCTTCTCAAGGGATCATTTCTGCATGGACCTTTGATGTTCTCAACAGCTGGAACATGCCCTACATTCCTGTATTTTAAGAGCAACCCTGTCCCTGCTGTTCTGTAAAGTTCGAATGAGAGAACAGTGTATGGTTTGGGTTAGTAACATGTTCAATTTGGGGTTAGGAATCCTTCTGCATGATGAATAATGGTATTGGGAAACTATGATACTTACAAGAATATATAGGTGAAATATAAGTATAAAAACAGAAATCTAGGGAAGATATGAAGTCCAGAAGGGCATTGGGCCCTTAATTGGCACACTTAGCTTTGAATTATTTTCTGCAAAAATGTCTCAGATAAATCTAT
Organism: Callospermophilus lateralis; assembly: GCF_048772815.1. NCBI lineage: Eukaryota > Metazoa > Chordata > Mammalia > Rodentia > Sciuridae > Callospermophilus > Callospermophilus lateralis. The sequence goes on from NW_027513497.1 coordinate 25,841, forward strand.
ATACAATGGCATAGGAGCTTGTACCTTGGATGATTGAATGTCGAATAGAACACCCACTCAAAAAGGGATTGTCGGTAGGATTAGAAAGATAGTCAGTAGGTTTACAAAGAAGAGTGAGAATAGGATTTAGACCAAAAGTTCTTAAGCAATAGGGTTTCAGGTAGACAGTGAATGTAAATGTCAGCACAAGTGAAGAGTCAGTCACAATGATGAACAGGGGAAAATATGTAGGAAAATAGATATAAATAGAGACATTACTAAATAAGGCAAAGTATAAAGTGAGTGATAGGATTAGACATTTTCAACAGGCTTGAGGTTGAATATATAATCTTAGAAAGAAACAAAATTGTAGTCACCAATAAGATTGACATTTGAGAGCATTAGGCCACCTGGACATGGAAGGTTTTAGTAATCCATGCTCACTTTCCATTTAGGCTCTGGTACAACCTTAAGGGTGACCTTTGATTTTTTTGTCCAGAATATTACTGTGATAAAATGTATATATAGATCAGGTGACATGAGTAATTCTTTCACCATTTTTTGAGGAATATTTTGAAAACGTATAAATTAGTATTGAGGGTAAAAATAGGTGTACCCTGTGTCTATGAATATAGAGATAATGCATGAATAGACCATACAGTTAATAAATAATATAACTGGTTCCACTTTAAATAATGTATTGAATTGATATCTGAAAATACATAAGAAATCATATATTGATATATAATCATTCATAACAACTAGTTATACGTCTAATTGTAATCCTAGGATTATGGTTTATCATGAAGAGTGAGTGAGTTTTGCTTCAAAAGTGATTATGGAAATCAAAAATAATGTGTTTGGAAAGAAGTCTCATGAAAAGATCAGTTTGAAACATGGCGGAACACGTGTTTTCTGAAGCAGAAAGTGATTGAAAGTGAAATAAATGCCTATAAATTTGTGAACTTGTGGATGAAATATATATCCAATAATGTGCATAAACTGAAGAAATAGTAATGTACTAGTTTTCAATAAAAATGAACTTCAAAATACTTATCATGTCCCATAGGAATCTACTTGCATTGATGTGAAAATGGATCAGTTACTGTAGAAATATTAGGATTTATATGCACCATTCACTGAAGTTAGTTTTCAATACTAGGAAAAAAATACGTATATCAGGTGAATGAATATTTCTGAGAATAATCTTGTGAAAAGTTGATTATAAATCCACATACATAATCATGAATGAATTTAGGGAGTGTATAATAAGACACATATATTAAATATTTTGAAATATCTGGAGAGAATATATATATATATATATATATATATATATATATATATATATATATATATCCACACACAGATTTTAAAAATTAGCAATATATATGCCAATCGAATTACACCGTGAAATATGAATCATCCACAGATCCAAAAATATTCATTTTACTGGATATGGATTTATGTATAACTTTTTTCAACTAGGAAGCTCACCCATAGGTTGAATTTTCAGGTCAAACAGCGTTTAAGAGGAGTGATCTCTTCTCACACTTTGTATCTGCCAAGTCATGTAACTCACAAGAATGTACGTGTGATACCAGGTAGGATTCTATATGTGCATATAAAAATACATGTGCTGAATAGAATACAGAGAAAGGGAGACAGGAATTCACATATTTGTTAACTTTAAAAGCACATGGAAAACTATTTCAACAAAAAATTGACTAGATTTATAACTCCTACCCTATATAATGCAAAAGGCAAGTCCAAGTATACAACATGCCTCCTCTGAACTGCTTGTATTTCTATTCTGTTTCCGTAATTTTTCTCCATTATATTAGGATTAGTATTCAGAATCTAGCAGGGCATGTGTTAGTGTCAGGATTCAGTATTTCAAATGTAAAATAGAAAAATGAATCTAATGTGTATGCAAATATGTGCTAAACAAAATCTTCCCACTCTCATCCAGAACAATTCCTTGACATTTTTTTCGCCCAAAGTAAGACACAATTAGAGGAGAAGAGTAATAAAATCTGTGAATAATATGCTCAGGAGTTTACAACCTTGGAAGTGGTAGAGGAGTTTCCCTAGTATGGGACAGGGTAAACACTCCATAAACATGGAGCTCTGCTGGCCTAAATACTTCTTGAGAAACTGCCTCTGAGTTTGGGCACTTGAAATATATGTTGTTGTCAGGAGCTTTAGCTTCTTTTTAGTGAGACTATCAAAGCTGTGTCTGCATCTATGTGACCTGGAGGACATGGTTTCTTATTTTCCAATGAACATGAGGCAGCAGTGCTGAATTCTCTCTTTGTAAGTAAACTGTGGCCACTGGGGGCTAAGGGTATTCCCATGTGGACTGGGAAGCGATTTGGTCATCCTCCACTTTTCGTGGTGTTTCTTGCTGCTGCACTGGGACTTTGGCATTTGCTTCATGAAATAAAAGAAGTTCAACTGGGACACAGTTCTGGAGGCAATTCTTTCATGTGTGGTTGGTCAGGGAATGCAGGAGAATGCACCAACCAGGCTTCTATCCCACATAGCTTGGCCCCATGTCCATAGTAACCTGATTCTAAACATTGCCCGGAAACATCTCCATATAACCAGAAGCCTTTACATGGAAGGGTTTGCTGGCTGCACCATGTAAGTCACAAGCCATTTGGGATCCAATGGCAGATCCACATGGCCCCACCACAAATTTTTTATCACACACCTGCCTACCACTGCTCTAGGCCCACTACTCAGCAGGTTCCAACATACTGGCATCTCTGTTCTACACCATTTTCATGAAACCCACTCAATCAAGGCACTGTCTTGCATATTTACGATCAGCAACAGGACATCCAAAGTTTCTCCAGTGCCACCTGGTCATGGGAATTTCAAAAATTTCATGGTATTTATCTAGGCATTTTTCAAGGATGACGTTGCAGGCACTGTGGGTTTCAATTCATTCAGGAACCTTTAAATGGTGAGGAAGCTCATTTCAATGAATGCTCTGTAGAACTCTCACAGGCAAGGCTTCCCAAAGAGTGGCCAAAATGTCACATGAAGCCAGGCCCATTGAGGTCTACAATGTGACGTCCATGGGTGTTGTGACTCTCAACAATGGCTGGCAAGTCTTTCAGAATTAAATCATGTGATCTTCTGGCTGAGATACCCAGGGCTCTGTGGAAAGCCAACCTGGGCCTAGATCTCAGTTTCCAAGGGTGATTCTCATGGGTGGACTCCTAAAATCCCAACAAAATTCATGGCAATACTTCTCTGAATTCAGTCTCTAAGGGGAATCACACCAGAGTTCAAGCCCAGGTGGTCCCAGTCATGTCTTCCAACCGGACACAAATGACCAAAATTAAAACCAAAACCCTCCCATATGGCCCTCATCTTCTTCCATATAGACACTAATCACAACCTCTGGCTGAAGGTTTCCATGAGTGGCGGAGTCCAAGAGAGTGTCCAAAATAACTCCCTTGCCCCTCATTGGTGTAAATTCAGGGTGGTCTGGACACCCTTCATGTGAAACAGGAGTGTTCAAATATGCTAGACGTTAATACTTCTATGCTTCTCCAATTTGTGGAAAACTGAGTGTCAGGTATATATTTTTATGTGATTTGCAGTCATGAGAAAACACAAGCTCCTCTGCAGGTCTTTGAAGAACCCATTTGACCCAAAGGATCCCTATTCTCACTTGATGGAGTTCAAGAACTTTAAAGAGGAAGGTGACAGACTTCATCCACAAGGACTGCTTTTTGGCCATTTTGGTTTTGGATGCACACATGGGATCTCTCTTTACATCCACCACGTGCTGAGTATCTAAGCCACAACCTCACACAGGGCCAAGAGGCTGATTCAGACACATCCCTTTTCAAAGCAATTAAGCAAAGAGCCACAGGTGATCCATATTCATTTCCATTTGAAAACTGTTTTCTTCAGGCTTCACAAAGGGGTGGCATGAGGCAAAGACCTTCCTGACATTCAGGGCAACAGAACATTAGGTTAGCAAACGGCCCAAAGCAGTGTTTCTCCACTGAGACTTTCCTGGTCACACTGATATCTGAATTTTCTGAGACGCTCGCCATTCCCTTCAGCTATCCAGTACATGGCCATGTCACAGAGCTTGGAGGTGGTACATAACTTGGTCACAAAATCATGAGCCTATTCTGGAGAGTGGCCAGAATTCAGGAAGAAAACAGGAACTTAGGAAGATAGCAGGTGTTACCCATCCATAAGGCAAGCCGCATTCCTTTCATACATTGGGCAGAAAGAATTCTGGTAAGCATTCTACTAGCCTGGACACATCCTTTGATGCATTGCATTCTCTTTTCTAATGTCTACAACCATGGACACAGTGGGATACACAGACATAAAAACACTCGCCTTGTCAAATCACTTGTTAGAAATCGTCCACTCCAAACCAAACAACCTGCCTTTCCTACCTATTCTCAGAACATGAGACAAAAATCACAAACACACACTCACACCCACAAATTCACCTCCTTTCCCAAAGTAGGTCTCTGACTATCGGGTGTGACCTCTGACTGGTGGGCCGTACTATGTTCCCATCAAATGGCCTGTTCTGTCTCAGATCTGGTTTCCTTGGCCAACTCTGTGAAGTTGTCAGGAGACAACGGTGAGCCACTTCCTGCTTACTCAGGAAAGGCCACTCTTCAGAGCTTTCCTGGCATTTGGCCATCCTCACATCAGTAGATACCAAGAAAGACTGACTCTGTCTTTGGTAAATCAAAAGAAGTGAGACCACTGGGACTGGGCCTGGGACTAGATTTGTGTGCCTGGATGCCTGTATCCCAAGTTCAGAGAGTTCCATCACCAAGAATGTGAGGTGAGGTCACTTCCTTCAGGAACTGAATGAGGTCAATGCCTTGGCAAGCACGTTGTCCTAACATTTGCTTCCAAAGGTCCCATGAAATGGAGGCTGTCCCTAATTCCTTTGACACTTTCACAAGTTAGAATGGTATATCAAACATTGGTAACCAGGAACAGCTCTCCACAGAGGCCTCGTTTGGTCCTTCTTCTCTACATAAAGAAGAGAGAGGCTGATTCAGACACATCCCTTCATGCTGACCAGGTTGTTTGCAATGAAAGATGACTTTTGCTCTCTCAGTTCCTTCATAGGTGTCTACAACTTCTCTAGGGATCATTTGCGCATAGACCTTTGAGTTTCTCAGCAGTTGGAAGATCCCCTAAATTCCTGTATTTTAAGACCAACTCTGTCCTTGCTCTTCTCTAAAGTTAGATTGAGGGAACAGTGTATGGTTAGGGTTAATAACAGGTTTGATTTGGAATAGAAATCATTCTGCTGGATGAATAATGGTATTGGGAACCTGCGATATTTTCAAGAATATATAGGTAAAATATATGAATCTGAAAACAAAAATCTAGGTAAGATTTGAAGCCCAGAAGGGCATTGGGCTTTTGATTGGGTATTAAGCATAGGACCTTGTAACTTGGATGATTGATTTTCAAAGAGAACTTCCAGTCAAAATGGATAGTCAGTAGTATTAGGAAGATAGTCGGTATGTTTATAAAGGAGAGTGAGTATAGGATTTGGACCAAAAGTTCTTTAGCTATAGGGTTTCGGGTATTGAGTGAATGTAAATGTCAGCACATGTGAAGAATTAATCACAATGATGAACTGGGGAAAATATGTAGGAATGCAGATATCAATAGAGACTTTAGGAAATCTGGCAAAGTATAGTCGGTAGTGAAATGTTAATAAAATAGATTCTTGTCACTTCCTGTTTTACTGTATGCTTAATAAAACACTGTTGAAATCTTGAGAAGTGATTTCTAATCTTTTTCCCAGAATGTGCTGTCCCCAACTGCCAAACTTCAGAATGTACTCCCTCACCCAGTTGCACGCAAACTGCTCACCCGCCCAGGCCCATCAATAAACTTTCCTCCCTGCCCTCTTCAAGGAAAGTATATAAGCTCTGCTTAAGCTGTTCTCAGGGTTCTCTGCTCTATTCAAATGAGCTCTGAGCCCCAGCATGCTGGACCCCCAATAAACCCTTTGTTTTTGCATGAGAGAGTCTCTTGGTGGTCTCTTCCCCCAATGCTCTTCCGATATTTATATATGGAGGTTCCACCGAAATCCAGCAGTGGTGAACGAGAGACCCCAATGGGCTACTCTCAGGGTAAGTAAGGCACCTCTTTCTGGTTTCAGGTTTCAGGTTAGGGCTTGGCAAAATGGCTGTCGATGAAGTGTGTGAGCTCTCTTTGATGGTGGCTGGCAGACGTGTCACAGAGCCACAAGCCAAGTCCCTGGGGGACGCCACAGAGGACTCGGGAATCAAGGAATAATAGTCTCCTCGACTCAGTGATACTTTGTTTCAGATTCGGTATTGCCAGCCCATCGGGTTTTGCCACCTGCTCAGTCTTGGTCTCAGTGTTGGACGTCCATTGCCTGTCTTTATTGTTTTCTCTTGTCTGTGTCCTGTGTCGTTGCTTTTACTGTTTGTGTATCTTTCATTATGGGACAGATCACTTCAATGCCTCTTCCCTGACCCTTGATCTATGGACCAAAGTCCGCTTAAGGGCTCAGAATGTTTCTTTTTTAGTAAAACGCTGGACCTGGCAGACTCTGTGTGCCACAGAATGGCCCACCTTTGGATTCGGATGGCCCCTAGAAGGATCTTTCTACTTCCCACTAATTTAAAAAGACAGAGATATTGTCTTACAGCCAGGGCCACATAGCCATACTGATAAACAGGAATATACCTTAACTTGGCAGGACCTCTGCAAATCTCCTCCTCCGTGGGTGAAGCCTTTCCTTGCTGTGTCCCCGTTCCTACTCCTTCCCCCACGATCTCTCAACCCCTCTGCTCCTCCTCCTCCTCCACCCTCTGTTCTCCCTGAGTCACAAGATTTGACTCTACTGGACTCTCGTCCCCCTCCTTATCTTCTACCCTTGTCCCACAACCCCCAACACCCTCTAAGTGATTCTCCAGCTGCTGACTCAGCCTCTCCGCAATTGGAGTACGCTAAGCCAGCCCAGGGCCCTCCAGATAACTCCCCTGCGTCACACACAGCCCCTCCTCCCCTGGAGGAAGCTGGAGTTGCTAAAGGAACTCGCCGGTGGCAAATGATTGAAAACCCTGGAACTCCCGTGTTGCTTCCCTCCATCCCTAAGGACCAATGATTGACGATGGCCATAGGGAAAAAATGCAAGCCTACCAGTATTGGCCTTCTCCTCTTCAGACCTATATAAATGGAAAAATAACAATCCCCCTTTTACCGAGGACCCAACCTGGCTCTCAGGTCTGGTGAAGTCATTGATGTTTTCACACCAACCTACTTGAGATGACTGCCAACAACTCCTAGGGACTCTCTTCTTGACAGAGGAACAAAAGAGAATCCTCCTGGATGCTAGAAAAAAGTATCCTCGGACCAAATGCGTGACTGACAAAACTTCCCAATATATTCAAAGCCGGCTTTCTCTTGAAACGACCCAACTGGGACCCCAACACCTTTGAAGGTAGGGAGCATCTGTCCACTTATCGCCGGGCTCTAATAGTGGGTATCTTAGTGGCCGCTAGGTGACCAACTAATTTGGCCAAGGTAAGAGAGATTATTTAAGGGCCTGATGAATCTCCCTCTATGTTCTTAGAGATAATTATGTAGGCATATAAGAGACATACTCCTTTCGATCCTCAGGCAGAGGATCAAAAGGCATCTGTCACAATGGCCTTTATTGGGAAAGCTGCCCTGGATATTAAAAGAAAGTTACAATGCTTAGATGGATTACAAGATATGACTTTGAGGGATTTATTCAGAGAACCCGAGAAGGTATACTTTAAGAGAGAAACTGAGGAAGAGAAGGGAGCTGAGTGAGGATAAAAGAAACAAAAGACAGACTAAGGCATTGACTAAGGTCCTGGTCACAACAACAAATAGGCCAGAAATTAAGAAACAGAGAGACAGGAAGGGATACCTGGGCACACACTAGAGGCCACCCCTGGCCTGAGATCAATGTGCCTACTCTAAAGAAAAAGGACACTGGGCCAAAGAGTGCCCTAGAAAGAGACAGCCATGCCAGCCAGATATTCTGACTCTGGAGGAATACTAAGAAAGTCCGGGCTCAGATCCTCTCCCTGACCTCAAGGTAACTTTTGAAGTGGAGGGGAACACAATAAACTTTGAAGTAGATGCAGGGTGAATATACTCAGCCCGTAAGGCCCATTGGGCCCTCTACCGAATAAAAGGTCTCTAATTCAAGAGTCTAACAGAAATAAATATCGGGCTTTGACAACTACGAGGACCATGGACCAGGGAAAAGGAAAAATCCATCACTCCTTCCTAGTAATCCCAGAATGCCTGGCCCCATTGATGGGCAGAGTTCTGCTCACCAAGCTCTGGGCCAAAATAACTTTTAACCCTGAAGGCCCTCAAGTGGAATTTTTTAATTCTTCAGTAACTACTCCTATAATCATGGCTCTAACTATGTCAGTAGCAAATGTTCATCAACTCACTCACCTTTGTTCAAAGAAACTGCATTCATTCGTGAAGGATCAAGAACACAGTTTTCCACTAACCTACTCACAGCAAAAGGAAATAACTGAATGGGTAACAAAAGCCTGTCAGGTCCATTAATTGGTTAAAGCTTACACTTCCAAGCTTCCTGCAGGAAAGCACCTATGAGGAACCAGACGAGGACAATTCTGGGAAGTGGACTTTACTGAAATTAAGCCAGTAAGGTATGGACTTAAATAACTCCTAGTCTTTGAACATACATTTTCAGGATGTATTGAAGCCTTCCCCACACACACACAAAAAAAGAAATAAAAAAGAAGAAAAAAGAAACATTGCAAATGGTTGTAAAGAAGATCCTGGAAGATATTTATTCTCCCCTTGACGACCAGTAGTCTTAACCCTCATCAGCCCCTTAAGCTGCGATGGCTGATCACAAATCCTACTGGACACGAAGTATGGCCTATCTCGAATACAGCCAGCTTACGAACCTGGTGGCCATCTCTCCATCCAGTCATTTGTCAGCTGGCTATAGGTCTTTCCTATTGGGATATCCCTGATTAACAGGATCCCACTAAAATTCCATTAAATTCCTTCCATACCATAGATAATGGAAACAAACATTATAGATGTAGGGACACGTGAGCCAGATGCAGGTTGGCTAGCCTAGATTACTATGTTTGCCCGGCAGACTATCAAAGCCACAAACAGTCACGGCTGTGGGGGGGGAGAGCAGACTTCTATTGTAAGTCATGGGGATGTGAGCATACAGGGACTGTCAGATGGAACCCACACTCCTCATCAAATTCTGTACACAGCATTGGCCATATTACGAATTAGATAACCAAAACCGATGGCCCCCAGAGGGGTCTCTAGATCCTCAAATTCTGTGTGACCTTTTTAACTTCTGCAAGTGCTCAAAAGGGTGAATGGAGATTCCGCTATGTGGAGGCCTTCTCTCTCCTTTGCTCACATCCTGAACTATGCTTCTCCAATAGATGCTCACCCTCAGCCTTGTGCTCCAGACTCTCTGCTGTCACTCCCACCTCAGCAACTTGATTTCTCCCCTCCAATATCTAGATCAAAAACCCAAATCTCGACTGGTTCTCAGACCATTGCTCCCTTGCTGAGGTTGCAGGTACTGAGGTACCACTCCATTCACTCACTCCTCTCCTCTCCTGTCAGTGCCCGCACCGGGTCCCACCCAGTCCTCTTACCACCTAATGCAAAGCTCAAACCCGCTGAGAAGAATCCTCAGACCCTAATACAAGATGTAATGAAAATGGCCTTTAATGTTGCTTTGTCATCACTAAAAACAGGTTACTAAGAATTTAAAGTCCCTCACAGGCTTTTTGGAATCTCACTCCCGTCTCCCCCTCTGTTCTATCTGTTCTATTGCTCAAGTTTTTGTTGCTATTAAGATCCCAAAGCCCTCTCCCAATATTCTTTTACATCTCTCCTTCCTCATTCTCAGATCCACAGAGCTGCTCTTATACCTGCCTTCCAAATTGTCCCCCTCTGTACCAGGCCCACAGAAAAGTCTTAACTGACCTTCTCCAGAAGTCTTCACCATGGCTGATTTAGGACTTTCAGCAAAAGAATCCCGATAAAAGAGTTCACTGTAGATAAACTTCCTATTTTTGTGTTGCCCTGGTCTCCTTGGCAACTGGCTAAAAAATTCAGCACTCCTGATCTAGACACACCCTTACTAGTTTTTCACAAAATATTTGAAAAAAAGGCCTCTGGCCTTGAGCTGGGGCTTCACAGAGATGGCTACATTTCTAAGATAAAGAAGTTACAAACTGGGCTGTATGGAAACAGCTGGAAGGGGGAAAAAAAGAAAGGGAAGACACCCCCACCCAGGTGTCCTTGAAAAGTTAACTTGCCCAAACTGAGGAAAAAACAGAAACAAAAACTGCTTTTTGTGAACTTCTGCAGACTGTGAACTTCTGAGCCCCTTCCCTTACGTGTTGGGTACAAAATTCTGAAACTACGTAACTTGGGTTTCAGGGGATTAATTGATTACAACAGAAGCAATGCCCTCTGAATCTGGTTGAAACTAAAAAAGACTGTTTCCGTGTCTTTGGTGCTATCTTAGGTGCCTTGCCTTGTCCGTTTCTACAACAGTATAATTCTATATACTTAAACATTGTTTATGTTTTCATGAAATGGTCAACAGATGTGATTAATTGTGAAATGGTGCAGATGTTTCCCAGAGTGCTCTATCATGACGCAGGTTCATCTGAAGATCAAAGAGGGGGACATACAACCCGGTTCCGCTGGGAACATATGTCCCTCACCTTAGCCATTCTATTACGAATAGGAGATGCTGCAGGGTTGGGCACAAGAACCACTGCTCTGGTCCATGGGACACAACAAGTGACCCAATTAGAAGCAGCAATAGATCAAAACTTAAAGATTTTAGAAACCTCCATCACAGCTTTGCAGGAATCTTTAACCTCTCTCTCTGAAGTTGTTTTACAGAACAGTCAAGGGTTGGACCTCCTTTTCATGACAGAGGGGGGCCTTTGTGCTTCATTGAGGAAAGAATGTTGTTTTTATGTCGACAATACTGGAGTTGTAAAAAAATCTAGGAGTAAATTAAAAAGATGCCTTGAAGAGCAACAACGAGAGAGAGAGAGGCACAGAAAGGGTAGTTTGAGTCTTTTTTTACACAGTCCCCCTGGTTAATTACGTTTTTATCAACCCTGGCCGGTCCAATAATAATCCTCATATTATTACTAACTATAAAACCCTGTTTCCTCAACCATGTAATTTCTTTTCTCCAAGCTCAAATTGGACAAATTAAAATTATGGTAATACCCCACTAGCAGACATAGAATGTGACACCCCACAAAGATCACTTTTATGATTAAAAGTAGCCAGAAAAAGAAGTGGGGAATGAAAGGTTAATAAAATATGTACTTGTCACTTCCTGTTTTTCTGTACACTTAACGAAACACTGTTGAAATCTTGAGAACTCTTTGCTAATCTTGTTGCCAGAATGTGCTGTCCCCAATTGCCAAACTGCAGAATCTACTCCCTCACCCGGTTGAATAGAAACCTGAACTGTACTTGGATCATTGAATGTAGAAGAGAACATCCATTCAAAAAGTTATAGTCAGTTGGATTAGAAAGATAGTCGGTAATTTTAGGAAGAAAAGTGAGTATAGGATTTGGAACAAAAGTTCTTTAGCAATAGGGTTTTGGTTAGAGAGTCAATGTAAACGTCAACACAAGTGAAGAGTCAGTCACAATGATGCACAGGGCAAAATATGTAGGAAAGCAGATATCAATAGAGACATTAGGAAATCAGGAAAAGAATAAAGTGAGTGATGGGATTAGATATTTTCAACAGGGTTGAGGATGAATATATGAGCTTAGGATAAAACAAATATGAAGTCAACAATAGGATTGACATTTGATAGCATTAGCGTAGCCCAAGACAGTGTCCAAAATAAGCTCTGTTGCCCCTCATTTGCCTAAATTCCCAGTGGCCTGTACACCCTTCCTGTGTACCAGGAGTGATCAAATAGGCCTGCCCTTAATACTGCTCTGCTTCTCCAATTTGAGTCCTAATGAGTGTCGGGTACAGATTCTTTATGTGAATTGGAAAGATGAGAAAACTCAAGCACCTATTGGATAGCCTCTGAATAGATTTGAAGAACTCATTTGACCCAAAAGATCCCTATTCTCACTTGATGGAATTCAGGAACCTTACAGAGGAAGGCAAAATACTTCATCAATAATGACTGCTCTTTATGCCATTTTGGATTTTATGCACCCATGGGATCTTTCTTTAGATCCATCAGGTACTGAGAATCTAAGTCAAAGAATCACACTGGGCCAAGAGGCTGATTCACACACATCTCTTTCCAAATCAATTAAGGAAAGAGCCAAAGGTAAAGCATATTCATTTCCATTTGAAAAATCTTTCCTTCAGGATTCACAAAGGATTGGCCTGAGACAAAGACCTTCCTGACTCTCAGGGCAACAGAACAATAGGTAAGCAAATGGCCCAAAGCAGGGATTCTCCACTGAGACTTTACTGGTCACACTGATATCTGAGTTTTCTGAGATGCTCGCCATTCCATTCAGCTATCCAGTATATGGCCATGTCACAGAGCTTGGAGGTAGTACATATCTTGGACACAAAACCATGAGCCTATTCTGGAGATTGGCCATAATTCAGGAAGAAAACAGCAACTTAGGAAGGTAGCAGGTATCGCCCATCAATAAGGCAAGCCGCATTCAATTCATAAATTGTGCTGGATGAATGCTGGCAAGCTTTCTATGAGACAGGACACATCCATTGATGCATTCTCTTTTCTAATGTCTACAAGCACGGACACAGTGGGATACACAGACATAGAAACACTTGCATTGTCAAACGACTTACTAGAAACTGTTCACTCCAAACCAAACAAACCGCCTTTTCTAACTATTCTCAGAACATGAGACAAAACCACAAACCCACACCCGCAATGGCACCTCCTTCCCCCAAATAGGTCTGTGACTCTCCGGAGTGTGCTCTGACTGATGGGCCATACTATGATGCTCCGAAATGGCCTGACCTGTCTCAGATCTGGTCTTCTTGGCCAACAATGTGAAGTTGTTAGAAGCCAGGAGTGAGCCACTATCTGCTTTCTCAGGAAGAGCCCCTCTTCCGAGCTTTCCTGGCATTTGGCCATCCTCACATCAGTAGGTATCAAGAAAGACTGACTCTGTCCTTTGTAAATCCAAAAAAGTGAGACCACTGGGACTAGAACTGAGACTGGCTCTGGGTGCCTGGCTTTCTGTATCCCAAGTTCAGAGAGTTCCATCACCATGGAAGTGAGATGAGATCACGTCCTTCAGGAACTGAATGAGATCACTGCCTTGGCAACCACTTTGTCATAACAATTGCTTCCAACGGTCCCATGAGATGAGGGCTGCCCCTACTTCCTGTGACACTTTCACAAGTTAGAATGGTATATCACCCGTAGGCAAAAGGGAACAGCTCTCCACACAGGCCGGGTTTGGTCCATCTTCTCTACATTAAGAAGAGATAGGCTCATTCTGACTCAACCCTTAATCCTGACCAGGTTGTTTGCCATGGAAGATGATTTTTGCTCTCTCAGGTCTTACATAGCTGCCTACATCTTCTCCAGAGATCATTTCTGCATGGAGCTTTGAGGTTCTCAACAGATGGAAGATCCACTGCATTCCTGTATTGTAAGACCAACACTGTCCCTGCTCTTCTGTAAACATAGATGTGAATTGGAGTCATGAGAAAACCCACGAACCTATGGGATAGCCTCTGCAGAACTTTAAAGAATTCACTTGACCCAAATGATCCCTATTCTCACTTAATGGAGGTCAGGAACCTTACAGAGGAAGGCGAGAGACTCTATCCACCATGACAGTTCTTTTGTCCATTTTGGTTTTGGATGCATACATGGGATTTTTCTTTAGACCCATCATGTGCTGTGAATCTAAGCCACAGCCTCACATAGGGCCAAGAGGCTGATTCAGACACATCCATTTCCAAAGCAATTAACCGAAGAGGCACAGGTAATGACCATTCAATTCCATTTGAAAACTATTTTCTTCAGGCTTCACAAAGTGTGGCCTGAGGCAAAGACCTTCCTGACATTCAGGGCAACAGAATAGGTAAGCAAAAGGCCCAAAGCAGGGTTTCTCCACTGAGACTTTCTTGGGCATACTAATATCTGAGTTTTCTGAGATACTCACCATTCCCATCAGCTATCCAGTACATGGCCATGTCACAGAGATTGAGGTGGTACAAATCTTGGACACAAAATCATGAGCGTATTCTGGAGAGTGTCCAGAATTCAGGAAGAAAACAGGAATTTAGAAAGATACCAGGAGTTGCCCATCCATACGGCAAGCTGCAGTCCATTCATAAATTGCTCAGGATGAATGCTTTGAAGCTTTCTCGTAGACAGGACACATCCATTGATGCATTCTCTTTTCTACTGTCTACAATCACGGACACAGTATGATATATAGACACAGAAACACTCACGTTGTCAAAGGACTTACTAGAAACAGTCCACTCCAAAACAAACAAACAAGCTTTCCTAACTATTCTCAGAACATGAGACAAAACCACAAACTCACACTCACACCCAAAAAGGCACCTCTTTCCCCCAAGTAGGTCTGTGTCTATCCGGAGTGTCCTCTGACTTGTGGGCCATACTATGTTCCCCAAAAGTGGCGTGTCCTGTCTCCGATCTGGTCTCTTTAGCAAACTCTGTGAAGTTGTCAGGAGCCCGTGGTGAGAAACTACCTGCTTTCTCTGGAAAGGCCAGTCTTCATAGTTTCCAGGTATTTGGCTGTCCTCACATCAGTAGGTACCAAGAAAGAGTGACTCTGTCTTGTTAAATCCAAACAAGTGAGCCCACTGGGACATGGAGTGGGTTTGACTCTGTGTGCCTGGTTTCCTGGATCCCAAGATCACAGACTTTCATCACCAATAATGTAAGGTGAGGTCACTTCCTTCAAGAACTGAATGAAGTCACTGCCTTGGAAATCACTTTGTTTTAACAGTTTCTTCCAAGGTTCCCAAAAGATGGAGTCTGCCTCTACTTGCTGTGACTCCTTCATAAGTTAGGATGGTATATCAACCATAGGCACCGGGGAACAGCTCTCCACACAGCCATGGATTGGTCCATCTTCTCTACATTAGGAAGAGAGAGGCTAATTCAGACACATCCCTTCAACCTGACCAGGTTGTTTGCCATGGAAGATGACTTTTGCTCTCTCAGATCCTTCATACCTGCCTACACCGACTCAAGGGATTATTTCTGCAGGGACTTTTGAGGTTCTCAGCTGGTGGATGATACCCTACCTTCCTGGATTTTAAGACCAACTCTGTCCCTGCTCTTCTGTAAAGTGAGATTGAGGGAACAGTGTATGGTTAGTGTTAATAGCATGTTCGATTTGGGTTAGGAGTCATTCTGCTGGATGAATTATGGTATTGGGAACCTGTGATATTTATAAGAATATAAATGTGAAATATATGTATGAGATCAGAGATCTGGGAAAGATTTGAAGCCCAGAAAGGCATTGGGCCCTTGATTGGTATACTTAGATTGAATTATGTTCTGCACCGAGGTCTCAGATAAATCGATATACAATGGCATAGGACCCTAAACCTCGGATGATTGAAAGTAGAAGAGAACATCCAGTCAAAAAGGGATAGTCTGTAGGATTAGGAAGATAGTCAGTAGGTTTAGGAAGAAGAGTGAGTCTCGGAGTTGGACCAAAAGTTCTTTAGCAATTGGTTTTCAGTTAGAGGGTGAATGTAAATGTCAGCACATGTGAAGAGACAGTCACAATGAGGAACTGGGAAAAATATGTAGGAAAGCAGATATCAATAGGGGCATTAGGAAATCAGGAAAAGTATAAAGTGAGTGATAGGATTAGATATTTTCAACAGGCTTGAGGTTAAATATATAATCTTAGGAAGAAACAAATATGTAGTAACCAATAGGATTGACATTTGAGAGCAGTAGGCACCCTGGACATAGATGCTTTTAGTAATCCATGGTCACTTTCTATTTAGGCTTTGGTACAATCATATGTGTGACCTTTGCATTTTGTGTCCAGAATACTACTGTGGTAAAATGTATATGTAGATCAGGTGACATAAGTATTTCTTCCACCATAAAGGGGAGTAATATTCTGGAAACTTATAAATTAGTACTGGGGATACAAATAGGTGTACCTTGTGTTGATGATTATTGAGATGATGCAGGAATAGACCATATTGTGAATAAAGTATGTAACTGGATCCAACATTAAATAATGGATTGAGTTTGCATCTGAAAATATATTGGAAATCTTATATTGATATATATACCATCATTCCAACGAGTTATATATGCAATGGTATTATTAGGGTTACGGTTTATCGTGAAGAGTGAGTTTTGCTTCAAAAATGATTATGGAATCGAAAATAATGTGTTTAGAAAGAAGTCTAGTGAAAAGACCAGTAAAGAAACATGGAGGAATACATGTGTTCTGAAGTAGTAAGTAATTGAAAGTGAACAAAATGCCAAAAAAATTTGTGAAGTTGTGGATGAAAAAATACATCCTATGATGTCCATAAACTGAAGAAATAGTAATGTACCAGTGTTGAGTAAAAATGAACTTCAAATTACACATCATGTCCCATAGCAATCTACTTGCATTGATGTTAAACTGGGTCAGTTACTGTAGAAATATTAGGATTTTTAAGCACCATCCACTGAACTTAGTTTTCAGTAGTAGGAAACCAAAATATATTTCAGGTGTATGAATATTACTGAGAATAATCTTGTGAAAATTTGAATTTAAATGAACATAAATGAATATGAATGAATTTAGGGAGTGTATAATAAGACACATATTTTTCATATTTTTTTAAAATCCGTAGAATATACACACACACACACGCCCACACACACACACACATGCACACACACACACACATTAATATTTAGCAATATATATGCCAATCGATATTCATCATGAAATATAATTCATTCACAAATCCAAAAATATTCATTTTACTGAACATGGATTTATGTATAGTGTTTTTCACTAGGAAGCTCACCCATAGGTGGAATTTTCAGTTCCATCATTATTTAGGGAGAGTCATCTCTTCTCACAATTTTTATATTCCAAAGTCAGTGATCTTACAAGAATGTACGTGTGATACCAGGTAGGATATTGTATATGCATAAAAAAATTACATGTGCTGAATAGGATACAGAGAAAGGGAGACAGGAATTTACATATGTGATAACTTTAAAAAATCATGGAGAAATATTAAAATGAAAAGTTTACTAAATTTAAAACACATACTCTTGATAAAGAGGAAGACAAATACAAATATACACCATGCTTCCTATAAAAGGACTGTACTTCTATTCAGTTAGGTTTTTTTTTTCTCCATGATATTAGGATTAGTAGTCAGAGTCTAGTAGGGTATGGGTTAGTGTCAGGGATTCAGTATTTCAAATGGAAAATAGGAAAATGGATCTAATGTATATGCAAACATGTGATACACAAAAATCTTCCCTCTCTTATCCAGAACAATACCTTGACATAACCATCGCTAAAAGTAAGACACAATTAGAGGAGAGGAGTTAGAAAACCTGTGAATACATATGTGGAATGAAAAATGCTCAGGAGTTCACAACACTGGAGGTGGTAAAACAGTTTACAAAAGTATGGGAGAGGGTAAACACTCCAGAAACATGGAGCTGTGCTGACCTAAAGACTTATTGAGAAACTTCCTCTGAGGTTAGGCACAAGAAATATATGTATGGCAATATGTAAATCAATGGTTCTGCAACTGATGTGATTCTGCAATCTGTATATGGAGTAAAAATGGGAGCTCATATCCCACTTGAATCAAAGTGTGAAATTTGATATATCAAGAAGTATGTACTGTTTTGAACAACCTACAATAAAAATTAATTAAAAAAAGAAAAAGAAATATATGTAATTGTCAGGAGATTTAGCTTCGTTTGTAGTGACACCAAAAATCTGGGTCTGCATCTATGTGACCTGGAGGACATGGTTCTTTATTTTGTAATGAACATGAGGCAGCAGGTCTGAAATCTCCCTTTGTAGGTAAACTGTTGCTACTGGGAGCTAAGTGTCTTCCCGTGTGGTCTGTGAAGCCATTTGGTCATCCTCCACTTTTCAGGGTGTTTCTTACTGCTGCACTGGGAATTTGGTATTTGCTTCATGAAATACAATATGTTAAACTGGGACACAATGCTGGAGGGAGTTCTGTCATGTGTGGTTGGTCAGGGTCGGCAAGAGAATGTACGAACCAGGCTTCTATCCCACATAGCTTTCCCCTTGACTATAGCAACCTGATTCTGAACATTGCCCTGAAACCTCTACATATAACAAGATGCCTTTACATATAAAGGTCTGCTGCCTGCACCATGTCAGTCGCAAGATTTGGAAGCCAATGGAAGATCCAGGTGGTCCTACCAAAAATATTTATTTACACACCTATAGTCCACTGCTCTACGCCCACTACCCAGCAGGCTCCAACTTACTGGCATCTCTGTTCTACACCATTTTCACGAAACTCAGTCAATCAAGGCACTGTTTGTTATACTCATGATCAGCAGCAGGATATCTAAAGGTTATCCAGTGCCACCTGGTCATGGGGATTTCAAAAATTTCATGGTATTAATCTAGTCATTTTTCAAGGATGAAGTTGGAGGCACTGTGTGTTTCATTTAATTCAGGAACCATTAAATGGTGAGGAAGCTCATTTCAATGAAAGCTCTGGAGAACACTCACAGGCAAGCCTTCCCAAAGAGTGGCCAAAAGGACACATGAATCCAGGCCCATTGAGGTATACAATGTGAGGTCCATGTGTGTTTGGACTCTCAACTATGGCTACCAAGTCTTTAAGAATTAAATCATGTGATATCCTGGCTCAGAATCCCTGAGCTCTGTGGAAAGCCATCCTGGGCCTAGATCTCAGTTTCCAAAACCGATTCTCATGCGTGGTCTCCTAAAATCCCAACACTATTCATGGCAATACTTCTCTGAGGTCAGTTCCAGAACTCAGTCTCTAAGGGGAATCACACCAGAGTTCAAGCCCTGGTGGACCCAGTCATCTCTTCCAACTACCACACAAATTACCACAATTAAAACAAGAACCCTCCCATATGGCCCTCATCTTCTTTCATATAGACACTCATCATAATCTGGCTGGAGGTTTCCATGAGGGGCGCAGACCAAGAGAGTGTCCCAAATAAGCTCCTTTGCCCCTCATTTGCCTAAAGTCAAGGTGGCCTGGACACCCATCCTGTGAACCAAAATTGATCAAATAGGCCTGCCATTAATACTGCTCCAATTTGAGGACTACTGTCTGTGGGGTTTAGATTCTTTATGTGAATTTTAGTCATGAGAAAACCCAAGAACAATGGGCTAGCCTCTGCAGGTTTTGTAGAACTCTTTTGACCCAAAGGATCCCATTCTCACTTGATGGAGGTCAGGAACCTTACAGAGGAAGTCGAGAGACTTCATCCCAATAATTGTTCTTTTGGCGAATTTTCTTTTGGATGCACACATGGTAACTTTCTTTAGATCCATCAGGTGCTGAGAATCTAAGCCACAGCCACACACAGGGCCAAGGGCCTGATTCAGACACATCCCTTTCCAAAGCAATTAAGGAAAGTGCCACAGGTATGCCCATTCATTTCCATTTGAAAACTGTTTTCTTCAGGCTTCACAAAGGGGTGGCCTGAGGCAAAGACCTTCCTGACATTCAGGGCAACAGAACAATAGGTAAGCAAAAGGCCCAAAGCAGGATTTCTCCTCTGAGACTTTCCTGGTCACACGGATATCTGAGTTTTCTGAGATGCTCGCCATCACCTACAGCTATCCAGTACATGGCCATGTCACAGAGCTTGGAGGTGGTACATATCTTGGACACAAAACCATGGGCCTATTCTTGAGATTGGCCGGAATTCAGGACGAAAATAGAAACTTAGGAAGGTAGCAGGTGTTGCTCATCGATAAGGCAAGCTACAGTCCATTCAAAAACGGGGCAATATGAATGCTGAGAAGCTTTCTACTAGACACGACATATCCATTGATGAATTCTCTTTTCTAATGTCTACAACCACGGAAACAGTGGAATACACAGACATAGAAACACTCGCCCTGTGAAAAGACTTACTAGAAACAGTGCACTTCAAATGAAACAAACCGACTGTCCTACCTATTCTCAGAAAATGAGACAAAACCACAAACCCACAACCACACCCACAAAGGCACCTCCTTCCCCTAAGTAGGTCTGTGAATATCCAGAGTGTCCTCTGACTTGTGGGCCATAATATGTTCCCCCAAAATGGCCTTTCCTGTCTCAGATCTTGTCTCCTTGGCCAACTCTGTGAACTTCTTAGGAGCCAACGGTGAGCAACTACCTGCTTTCTCATGAAAAACCCTGCATCCGAGCTTTCCTGGCATTTGGCCTTCGTCACATCTGTAGGTACCAAAAAATACTGACCCTGTCCTTGGTAAATCCAAACAAGTGAGACCACTGGGACTGGGACTTGGATTGGCTCTGTGTGCCTGGCTTCCTGGATCCCACGTTCAGAGAGTTCCATCACCAAGAAAGTGAGGTGAGGTCACTTCCTTCCTGAACTGAATGAGGGCACTGTCTTGGCAGCCACTTTGTCCTAACTGTTGCTTCCAAGGGTCCCAAGAGATTGAGGCTGCCCCTACTTCCTGTGACATTTTCACAAGTTAGAATGGTATATCAACCAAAGGCACCCAGGAATAGATCTCCACACAGGCCTGGTTTGGTCCATGATCTCTACATTAAAAAAAATCTGATTCAGACACAACCTTTTATCCTGACCGGGTTATTTGCCATGGAAGATGACTTTTGGTCTCTCAGGTCCTTTATTGCTTCCTACATCTTCTCCAGGGATCATTTCTGCATGGACCTTTGAGGTTCTCAGCAGGTGGAAGTTTTTCTACATTTCTGTATTGTAATATCAACTCCTTCCCTGCTCTTCTGTAAAGTTAGATTGAGGGAACAGTGTCCAGTTATGGTTAAAAACATGATCGATTTGGGTTAGAAATCATTTTGCTGGATGAATGATCGTATTGAGAACTTGCTATGTGTAGAAGAATATATAGGTGAAATATATGTATGAAAAAAGAAATCTAAGTCTGATTTGAAGCCCAGAAGGGCATTGGGCCCTTGATAGGGATACGTGGTGTTGAATTACGTTCTGCAGAGTTGTCTCAGATAAATCGATATACAATGGCATAGCACCTTGTACGTTGCATGAATTAATGTAGAAGGAACATCAAGTCAAAAAGGCATAGTCGGTAGTGAAAGGTTAATAAAATTAATAAAATAGGTACTTGTCACTTCCTGTTTTTCTGTATGCTTAACAAAACACTTTTGAAATCTTTAGAAATGTTTGCTAATCTTGTTCTAGAATGTACTGTTCCCAACAGCCGAACTGCAGAATGTACTCCCTCACTCGGTGTCATGCAAACCGCCCACTCGCCCTTACCCATCACTAAACTTCCCTCTCTTCCCTCTCCAAGGAAAGTATATAAGCTCTGCTTAAGCTGTTCTCAGAGGTCTCTGCTCTATTTAATTTAGCTCTGAGCTCCAGCATGCTGGACCACAAATAAACCCTTTGCTGTTGCATGAGACAGTCTCTTGGTAGTATCTTCCTCTGACACTCGCCTGACCTTTACATATTGAGGTTCCACTGAGTTCCAGCAGTGGCGGATGAGAGACCCCAACGGGCTCCTCTCGGAGCAAGTAAGGCGCCTCTTTCTGGTTTCAGGTTTCTTGTTAGGGCTTGGCAAAATTGCTGGCGATGAAGAGCCTGGGCTCCCTCCGACGGTGGCTGAGAGACATGTCACAGAGACAAAGGGCACTTCTCTGGAGGACCCCGCAGAGAACTCGGGAAATCAAGGAACAATAGTCTTCTCGACTCAGTGATATTTTCTTTTAGATTCGTTATTGCCATACCATTGGGTTTTGCCGGCTACTCATTCCTGGTCTCAGTGTTGGACGTTCATTGCCTGTCTTTATGGTCTTGTCTTATCTGTGTCGTGTGTCCTTGCTTTTACTGTTTGTGGAACTTTCATTATGGAACAGAGCACGTCAATGCCTCTGTCGCTGACCCTTGATCACTGGACCAAAGTCCGCTTAAGGGCTCAGAATCTTTCTTTTTTTAGTAAAACGCTGGACCTGGCAGAATCTCTGTGCCTCAGAATGGCCCATCTTTGGAGTCGTATGGCCCCTAGACGGATCTTTCTACTTCCTACTAATTTAAAAAGTCAGAGGTATTGTCTTTCAGCTAGCGCCACATAGCCATCCGGATCAACAGCCATATATCTTAACTTGGCAGGACCTCTGCAAATCTCCTCCTCCATGGGTGGGTGAAGCCTTTCCTTGCCCCTACCTCTGCTCCTACTCCTTCCCCCATGATCTCTCAAACCCTCTCAACCTCCTCCTCCTCCACCCTCTGTTCTCCCTGAGTCACAGATTTGACTCTACTGGACTCTTCTCCCCCTCCTTATCCCCTGCCCTCGTCCCCTAACACACAACACACTCTAAGTGATTCCGCTGCTGCTGACTAAGCCTCTCTACCATTGGAGGAAGCTAAGCCGGTAATAGGATCTGACAATGGACCGATGTTCATGACCCAGGTAAGTCAGGGGTTAGCCAGGAACCTGGGGATTAATTGGAAGTTAAATTGTGCTTATAGACCACAGAGTTCAAGACAAGTAGAAAGAATGAATAGAACCATTAAAGAGACCTTAACGAAATTAAGCTTAGAGACCAGCATAAGATTGGACTATGCTCCTGCCTTATGCAATGTTTCATGCAAGAAAAAATCCCTTTGTTTCTTTGAGTAACCTTACCACATGTGAAATTCTTTATGGTGGCCCTCCTCCAGTAGGGGACCTAAGCCCAACTGTAAGACCTAAAGATCCTTTCCACACCCCCTTGCTTGACAGACTTAAAGATCTTGAAAGAACTCAGTAATACCTGTGAAAACAGCTGGCCACTGCCTACCCAACTGGGAACCAGGGGATTCCACATCATATCAAGTAAGAGATTTCATCTATGTAAGATGATATCAGGTGTCATCCCTGGTACCCCGCTGAAAAGGACCATACCAGGTGCTATTATAACACCTACAGTGGTAAACGTAAACTGAATCACTTCCTGGATCCATACCTCTCATCTCAAGCCTTCTGCCTATACAGAATCTTTCTGGAAACTGAAAAAGACTGGTAACAGTTTCAAATTGTGTATTGGCAATGTGAATAAGGTTATATACTCTCCCCTTGGCTACAAGTAGTCCTAACCCTCATCAGCCCATTAAGCAGTGATGGCTGATCACAAATCCTACTGGAAAAGAAGTATGGTCTATCTCGCATACAGCCCCCTTAGGGACCTGGTGGCCATCTCTCCACCCAGACATTTGTTAGCTGGCTATAGGTATTTCCTATTGTGATATCCCTGATGAAGAGGATCCCACTAAAATACCATTAAATCCCTTCTGTACCATAGATAATGGAAACAAACATTATGGATGTAGGGACACGCGAGCCAGATGCAGATTGGCTAGTCTAGATTACTAAGTTTGCCTGGCAGACTATCAAAGCCACAAAGAGTAATGGCTGTGTGGGGGAAAAGCCGACTTTTTCTGTATGTCATGGAAATGTGTGCATACAGGGGCTGCCTGATGAAACCCCAATTCTTCATCCATTTCAGTACACAGCATTGGCCACATTACCAATTAGACAACCAAAAACTATGGCACCCAGATGGGTCTCTAGATCCTCAAATTTTGCGTGACCTTTTTAACTTCTGCAAGTGCTCAAAAGAGTGAAAGGAAATTCCCCTATGTGGAAGCCTTTTCCCTCCCTCACTCACATCCTGAACTATGCTTCTCCAATAGATCATTATCCTCAGCCTTCTGCTCCAGACCCTCTGATGTCACTCCCATCTCAGCAACTTGATTTCTCCCCTCCAATAACTAGATCAGAAACCCAAAGCTCCACCAGTTCTCAGACCATCGGCCCCTTGCTGAGGTAGCAGGTACATAGGTACCGCTCCACCGACTCATTCCTCTCATCTCCTGTCAGTGCCCTCACCGGGTCCCACCAGGTCCTCTTACCAGCTAACCCAATGCTCAAACGAGCTGAGGAGAGCCCTGAGACCCTTATCCAAGATGTAATATAATTGGCCTTTAAAGTTGCTTTGTCATCACTGAAAACATGTTACTAAAATTTAAAGTCCCTCACAGGATTTTGGGATCCTCACTCCCGTCTTTCACTCTGCTCTACCTGATCTACTGCTCAAGTTTGCTGCTAGGAAATTCCCAATACCCTTTCGCATTATTCTTTTACATCTCTCTTCTCCCTCATTCTCAGATCCTCGGAGGTGCTCTCAGCCCCACCTTCCCCGTCTTTCCCCCTCTGTACCAGGCCCACAGAAAAGTCTTAAATGACCTTCTTCAGAAGTCTTCACCATGGCTGAGTTTTGAACTTTCAGCAAAACAGTCCCAATAAAGACTTTAATGTAGATAAACTTTCTCTTTCGTATTGCCCTGTTCTACTTGGCCACTGGCTAAAAATCTCAGTACTTCTAAGCTAGACAACCCCTAACTAGTTTTTCACAAAATATGTGAACAAGTCCTCTGGCCTTCAGCTGGGGCTTCACAGAGATGGCTACATTTCTAAGATAAAGAAATTACCAACCGGGCTCCATGGTAACAGCTGGCAGGGGGAAAATAAGAAATGGAAGAAAAAGCTCTCCTCCTCCCAGGTGTCCTTGAAAAGTTAACTTGCCCAGAACAGAAGGAAAAACAGAAACAAATACTGCTTTTTTAAACTTCTGAAGACTGTGAACTTCTGAGCCCCATCCCTTATATGTTGGGTACAAAATTCTGAAACTACCTAAACTTGAGTTTCAGGGGATTAATTGATTACAATAGAAGCAATGCCCTCTGAATCCGGTTTCAACCAAATAGGACTGTTTCCCTCTCTTGAGTGCTATCTTAGGTGCCTTGCTTTGTCAGTGCCTACAACAGCATAATTCTATATACTTAAACATCGTTTATGTTTTCATGAAATGATCAAGATATGTGATAAATTGTGTAATGGTGCAGATGTTTCCCAGAGTGCTCTATCATGACGCAGGTTCATTTGAAGATCAAATAGGGGGGGCATACAACCGGTTCCACTGGGAACATATATCCCTCACTTTAGCCATCCTATTAGGAATAGGAGTTGCTGCACGGGTGGGCAGAGGAACCAGTGGCATTGTCCATGGGACACAAAAGATGACCCAATTAGAAGCAGCAATAGAGCAAAAGTAAGATATTAGAAACCTCCTTCAGGGCTTTGCATGAAACTTTAACCTCTCTCTCTGAAGTTGTTTTACAGAACAGTTGAGGGTTGGAAATCCTCTTCATTAGAGAAGGGGGCCTTTGTGCTGCATTGAGGGAAGAATGTTGTTTTTATGCTGACTATACTGGAGTCATAATAAAATCTATGAGTAAATTTAAAAGACACCTTGAAGAGCATCAACAAGTGAGAGAGGGCCCAAAAGGGTGGCTTGAGTCTTGGTTCACACAGTCCCCCCGGTTAACTACGTTTTTATCAACCCTGGCAGGTCCAATAATAATCCTCATATTATTGCTAACTATAAAACCCTGTTTGCTCAACCGTGTAATGTCTTTTCTCCAGGCTCAAATTGGAGGAGTTAAACTTATGGTAATACCCCACTAGCAGACATTGAATGTGACACCCTCCAATGATCATTTGTATGATTAAAATTAGCCAGAAGAAGAAGTGGGGAATGAAATATTAATAAAATAGGTACTTGTCACATCTTGTTTTTCTGTATGCTTAACAGAACACTGTTGAAATCTTGAGAAATGTTTGCAAAACTTGTTCCCAGAATGTTCTATCCCCAACTGCCAAATTGCAGAATGTACTCCCTCTCCCAGTTGCATGCAAACCGCCCACTTGCCCTGACACATCAATACAATTCCCTCCCTTCTCTCTCCAGGGTAAGTATATAAGCTCTACTTCAGCTATTCTCAGGGCTATCTGCACTATTCAGGTGAGCTCTGAACCCCAGCATTCTGGACACCCAATAAACCCTTTGATGTTGCATGAGATAGCCTGTTGGTAGTCTCCTCCGCTGAAGCTCGCACCACGTTTACTTGGATGATTGAATGTAGAAGAGAACATCCAGTCAAAAAGGAATAGTCTGTAGCATTAGGAAGATAGTCAGTAAGTTTAGGAAGAAGGGTGAGTATAAGATTTGGAACAAAAGTTTCTTAGCAATAGGATTTCGATTAGAGAGTGAATGTAAATGTCAGCACAAGTGAAGAGTCAGTCACAATGATGAAGTGGGGAAAATATGTAGGAAAGCATATATCAATAGAGACATTACAAAATCAGGCAGAGTATAAAGTGTGTGATAGGATTAGACATTTTGAACAGGGTTGAGTTTAAATATATAATCTTAGGAAGAAACAAATATGTAGTCACAAATAGGATTGACATTTGAGAGCATTGGGCAAATTTCAGGTGGATGAATATTTTGAGAATAATCTTGTGAATAGTTGATTATAAATCCACATACATGAACATGAATGAATTTAGGGAGTGAATATAAGACACATATATTTCATATTTTGAAAAATCTGGAGAGTGTATATATATATATATATATATATGTATATATATATATATATATATATATATATATATATATATATATATACATATATATACATATACATAAAACACACACACAGACAAAAAAGTAGCAATATATATGTCAATCAAAATTCATTATAAAATATATACCATCCACAGATCTAAAAATATTCATTTTACTGAACATGGATTTATGTATAATGCTGTTCAACTAGCAAGCTCACCCATAGGTTGAATATTCAGTTCCAACAGGGTTTAGTAGGAGTGATCTCTTCTAACAATTTGTATCTGCCAAGTCAGCCACCTCACAAGAATGTACGTGTGGTACCAGATAGGAATCTATATGTGCATATAAGAATACAGAGAAAGGGAGACAGGAATTCACATATTTGTTAACCTTAAAAATACTAGGACAACTATTTCAACAAACAATTGACTAGATTTATAACTCCAACTCTGTATCATGCAAAAGGCAAATCCATCTATACACCATGCCTACTCTGTACTGCTTGAATTTCTATTATTTATGGGTTATTTTTCTCCATCATATTAGGATTAGTAGTCAGAGTCTGGTAGGGTATGGGTTAGAGTCAGGAATTCAGTCTTTTGAATTGAAAATAGGACACTGAATCCAATGTGTATGCAAATATATGCTACGGAAAAATCTTCCCACTCTCCTCCAGAACAATGCCTTGACATTACCTTCGCCCCAAGTAAGACACAATTAGAGGAGAAGAGTTAGAAAATCTGTGAATACATATCTAGAATGGAAAATGCTCCAGATTTCACATCTTTGGAGGTGGTAGAGGAGTTTCCAAAAGTAAGAGACAGGGTAAACACTCCACAAACATGGAGCTCTGCTGGCCAAAAGACTTTTTGAGAATCTGCCTCTGAGGTTGGGCACTTGAAATATATGTTGTTGTCAGGAGCTTTAGCTTTATTTGTAGTGAAACCATCAAAGCTGGATCTGCATCTATGTGACCTGGAGGAAATGGTTACTTATTTTAAAATAAAAATGAGGCAGCAGTGATGAATTCTCTTTTTGTAGGTAAACTTTGGCTACTGAGGGCTAAGGGTCTTCCCGTGTGGACTGTGAAACCAATGGTCATCCTCAAATTTTCGTGGTGTTTCTTGCTGCTGCACTGGGAGTTTGGTATTTGCTTCATGAAATACAACGAGTTCAAATGGGACACAGTGCTGAAGGGAGTTCTGTCAGGTGTGGTTGGCAGGGTCTCCAGGAGAATGCACCAACCAGGGTTCTATCTCAAGTAGCTTGCCCCCTTGACAATAGCAACATGATACTGAACATTGCCCTGAAACCTCTCCATATAAAAATATGCCTTTACATATATGGGTGTGATGGTTGCACCATGTCAGTCACAGCCATTTGGAAGCCAATGGAAGATCCACATGGCCCCACCACAGATGTTTTATCACACATTTGCATAACACAGCTCTAGGCCCACTACTTACCAGGCCCCAACTTACTGGCATCTCTGTTCTACAACATTTTCATGAAACCCAGTCAATCAAGGCCCTGTCTGTTATACTCATGATCATCAACAGGACATCAAAGGTCCTCCAGTGCCAGCTGGTCATCGGAATTTCTAAAATTTCATGGTAATTATCTAGCATTTTTTCACAGATGCTTTTGGAGGCAATGTTGGTTTCAATTCATTCAGGAACCATTAAATGGTGAGGAAGCTAATTTCAGGGAAATCTCTGGAGCACTCTCACAGGCAAGTCTACCCAAAGAGTGGCCAAAAAGTCACATGAAGCCAGGCCCATGGAGGTCTACAAAGCGAGGTCCAAGTGTGTTTTGAATCTCAATTATGCCTGCCAAGTCTTTCAGAATAAAATCATGTAATATCCTGGCTGTGATTCCCAGTGTTCTGTGGAAAGCCACTCTGGGCCTTGATCCCAGGTTCCAATGGCAACTCTCATTCATGGCCTCCTAAAATCCCAACACAATTCATGTCAATACTTCTCTGAGGTCAGTTCCAGAACTCAGTCTCTAAGGGGAATCACAGCAGAATTCAAGCCCAGGTTTACCCAGTCATCTCTTCCAACTGCCACACAAATGACCACAATTATAACCAAAACACTCCTACATGGCCCTCATCTTCTACCATAAAGATACTCATCATAACATCTGGATGGAGGTTTTCATGAGAGGCACATCCCAAGACAGTGTCCAAAATAAGCTCCCTTGCCCCTCATTTGCCGAATGTCAGGGTGGCTTGGACACCCTTCCTGTGAACCAGGAGTGATCAAATAGGCCTGCCCTTAATACTGCTTCGCTTCTCCAATTTGAGGCTCTCTGACTGTTGGGTCTAGATTCTTTTTGTGAATTGGAGTCATGAGAAAAGCCAAGCCCCTCTGCAGAGATTTGAAGAACTCATTTCACCCAAAGAATCCCTATTCTGACATGATGGATTTCAGAAACCTAAGAAAGGAAGGCAATATAATTCATGCACATTGATTGAACGTTTTTCCATTTTGGTTTAGATGCACATATGGGATCTTTCTTTACTTCCATCAGGTGCTGAGAATCTAAGTCACAGCCTAAAACAGAGCAAAGGGCCTGAATCAGACACATCCTTTTCCAATGAAATTAAGCAAAGAGCCAGAGGTGATGCACATTCATTTCCATTTGAAAACTGTTTTCTTCAGGCTTAACAAAGGGGTTGCATGAGACAAAGACCTTCCTGATATTCAGGGCAACAGAACAATAGGTAAGCAAAAGGCCCAAAGCAGGGTATCTCCACTGAGACTTTCCTGGTCACACTGATATCTGAGTTTTCTGAGATGCTGGCCATTCCATTCAGGTATCCAGTACATGGCCATGTCAAAGACCTTGGATTTGGTACATATCTTGAACACATAACCATGAGCCTATTCTAGAGAGTGGCCAGAATTCAGGAAGAAAACAGGGACTTAGGAAGGTATTAGGTGTTGCCCGTGCATAAGGCAAGCCACACTCCATTCATAAATTGGGCAGGATGAATGCTGGGAAGCTTTATACTAGACATGACACATCCATTGCTGCATTCTCTTTTCTCATGTCTACTACCACAGGCACAGTGGGATACACAGACATGGAAACACTCACCTCTTCAAACGACTTACCGGAAACAGTTCACTCCAAAACAAACAAACCGCCATTCCTACCTATTTTCAGAACATGAGACAAACCACAAACCCACACCCACTCCCAAAAAGGCACCTCCTTCCCCATAGGTGTATGACTAACCAGAGTGTCCTCTGACTGGTGGCCATACTCTGTTCTTCCGAAATGGCCTGTCCTCTCTCAGATCTGTTTTCCTTGGCCAACTCTGTAAAGTTGTAAGGAAAAAGTGGAGAGCCACTACCTGCTTTCTCAGGAAAGCTCCCTATTCAGAGCTCTCCAGGCATTTGGTAATCCTCACTTCAGTAGGTACCAAGAATGACTGACTCTATCTTTAATAAATCCAAACAAGTGAGCCCACTGGGACTGGGACTGGGACTGCCTCTGGGTGCCTGGCTCCTTGGATACAAAGTTCAGAGAGTTCCATCACCAAGGAAATGAGGAATGTCACATTCTTTGGAACTGAATGAGGTCACTGCCTTGGCAAAGGTATATCTTATGATGTGCAAAAACTGAAGAAATAATAATGTAAGAGTGTCGAATACAAATGAATGACAAATTACATATCATGTCCCATAGGAGTCTACTTGCATTGATGTTAGACTGGGTCAGTTACTGTAGAATAATTAGGATTTGTATGCACCATTCACTGAAGTTAGTTTTCAGTACTAGGAAACAAATATGTATTTCAGGTGGATGAATATTTCTGATTATAATCTTGTGAAAAGTTGATTATAAATCCACATACATGAACATGAATGAATTTAGAGAGTGTATATTAGACACATATATTTCATATTTTGAAAAATTTGGAGAGTATATCTATATCTATATCTATATCTATATCTATATCTATATCTATATATACACACACACACACACAAACACACACACAAAACACTCACAGACATTAAAAAGTACCAATATAAATGCCAATCGAATTCATCAGTAAATATATATCATCCACAAATGCATAAATATTTATTTTACTGAACATGAGTTAATGTATAATGTTGTTCTACTAGGACGCTCTCCTATAGGTTGAATTTTCATTTCCAACAGCATTTAGGAGGAGTGAACTCTTCTCACAATTTGTATCTGCCAAGACAGCCACCTCACAAAAATGTACGTTTGATACCTGGTAGGATTCTATATATGCATATAAATATACATGTGTGAATAGGCTACAGAAAAGGGAAACAAGAATTCACATATTTGTTAAGTTTAAAAACACATGGAGAATATTTCAATTAAAATTTGACTAGATTTATAACTCCTCCCTTATATAATGCAAATGTCAAGTCCAACAATACAACATGTCTCCTCTGAAGTGCTTGCATTTCTATTGTGTTGGGTTAATTTTCTTCATTATATTAGGATGAATAGTCTGAGTCTACTAGGTATGGGTTAGTGTCAGGGATTCAGTATTTCGAATGGAAAATTGGAAAATGAATCCAATGTGTATGTAAATATATGCTGCACAAATATCCTCCTGCTCTCATCCAGAACAATGCCTTGTCATTACCTTCACCCCAAGTAAGACACAATTAGAGGAGAAGAGTTACAAAATCAGTGAATACATATCTGGAATGGAAAATGCTCAGGAGTTCACAACCTTGGAGGTGGTAGAGCAGTTTCCAAAACTAAGGGACAGGGTAAACACTCCACAAACATGGAGCTCTGCTGGCCTAAAAATTTTTTGAGAAACTGCCACTGAGTTTTGCACTTGAAATATATGTTGTTTTCAGGAGATTTGGCTTCCTTTGTAGTGAGACCATCAAAGCTGGGTCTGAATCTATGTGACCTGGAGGACATGGTTTCTTATTTCCAATGAACTAGATGAAGCAGTGCTGAATCCTCTCTTTGTAGGTAAACTGAGGCCACTGGGGACTAAGTGTCTCCCCGTGTGGACTGTGAAGCCATTTGGTCCTCTTCCACTTTTTGTGGTGTTTTTGCTGCTGCACTGTGAGTTTGGTATTTGTTTCACGAAATACTAGGAGCTAAACTGGGACACAGTGCTGGAGGGAGTTCTGTCACGTGTGGTGGATCAGGGTCTGCAAGAGAATGCACCAACTAGGCTCCTATCTCTCACAGCTTGCCCCATTGCCCCCTTGTCCATATCAAAATGATTCTTAATTTTCCTCTGAAAACTCTCCATGTAACAAGATGCCTTTACATACAAGGGTCTGCTGGCTGCACCATGTCAGTTACAAGCCATTTGGAATCCAATGGTAGATCCACATGGCCCTACCACGGATGTTTTATCAAACACCTCCCCACCACTGCTCTAGACCCACTACTCAGCAGGCTCCAACTTACTGGCATCTCTGTTCTACACCATTTTCATGAAACTCAGTAAGTCAAGGCACTGTCTGGTATAATCATGATCAGCAACAGGACATGCAGTGTTTCTCCAGTGCCACCTGGTCATAGGAATTTCAAAAATTTCATGGTATTTATCTAGCCATTTTTCAAGCATGAAGTTGGAGGCACTGTGGATTTCAGTTCATTCAGCAAACATTAAATGGTGAGGAAGCTCATTTCAATGAAATCTCTGGAGAACTCTCACAGGCACGGCTTCCCAAAGAGTGGACAAACGGTCACATTAGGCCAGGCCCATTGAGGTCTACAATGTGAGGTCCATGTGTGTTTTGACTCTCAACTATGGCTGCCATTTCTTTAAGAATAAAATCATGTGATATCCTTGCTGAGATTCCCAGGCCTCTGTGGAAATCCACCCGGGGCCTAGGTCTCAGTTTCCAAGAGCGACTTTCATGCGTGGCCTCTTAAAATCCCAACAAAATTCATGGCAATGCTTCTCTGAGTTCACTTCCAAAATCCAGTCTCTAAGGGGAATCACACCAGAGTTCAACCCCACGTGTACCCAGTCATTTTTTCCAATGCCACACAAATGACCAAAATCAAAACCAAAACACTCCCACATGGCCCTCATCTTATTCCATATAGTCAATCATCTTAACCTCTGGCTGGAGGTTTCCATGAGGGGCGCAGCCCAAGACAGTGTCCAAAATCAGCTCCTTTGCCCCTCATTTGCCTAAAGTCAGGGTAGCCTGGACACCGTTTCTGTGAACCAGGAGTGAACAAATGAGCCTGCCTTTAATACTTCTTTGTTTCTCCAATTTGAGGCCTACTGATTTTAGGTATCAATTCTTTAGGTGATTTAGAGTCATGTGAAAACACAAGCACCTCTGCAGGGCTTTGAAGAACTCATTTGACCCAAAGAATCCCTATTCTCATTTGATGGAGTGCAGGATCCTAACAGAGGAAGGCAAGAGACTTCATCCACAATGAATGATATTTTTTGCCATTTTGGTTTTGGAAGCTCACATGGGATCATTCCTAAGATCTATCAGGTGCTGAGAATCTAAGTCACAGCCACACACAGGTCCAAAGGCTGATAAAGACACATCTCTTTCCAAAGCAATTAAGCAAAGAGCCACAGGTGAGGCCCATTCATTTCCATTTGAAAATTGTTTTCTTCAGGCTTCACAAAGGGGTGGCATGAGGCAAAGACCTTCCTGACATTCAGTGCAACACAACAATAAGTAAGCAAAAGGCCCAAAGCAGGGTTTCTGCACTGAGATTTTTCTGGTCACACTGATATCTGAGTTTTCTGAGATGCTCGCCATTCTCTTCAGCTATCCAGTACATGGCCATGTCACAGAGCTTGGCAGTGGTACATATTTTGGACACAAATCCATGAGCCTATTCTGCAGAGTGGCCAGAATTCAGGAAGAAAACAACAACTTAGAAAGATAGCAGGTGTTGCACATCGATAAGACAAGCTGCAGTCCAGTCATATATTGGGCAGGATGAATTATGGGAAGATTTATACTAGACAGGACGCATCCATTAATGCATTCTCTTTTCTAATGTCTACAACAACAGACACAGTGGGATACACAGAAACAGAAACACTCGCTGTGTCAAATGACTTACTAGAAACTGTCCACTCCAAACCAAACAAACCGCCTATCCTATCTATTCTCAGAACATGAGACAAAACAACAAACCCACACCCACTCCCACAAAGGCACCTCCTTGCCCCAAGTAGGTCTGTGACTATCCGGAGTGTCCTCTGACTGGTGGGCCATACTATGTTCCCCCGAAATGGCCTGTCTTCTCTCAGACATTCTTTCCTTGACCAACTCTGTGAAGATGTCAGGAAAAAGTGGTTAGCCACTACCTGTTTTCTCAGGAACGGTCCATCTTCAGAGCTCTCCTGGCATTTGGCCATCCTCACATCATTAGGTACCAAGAAAACTGACTCTGTTCTTGGTAAATCCAAACAAGTGAGCCCACTGGGACTGGGACTGGGACTGCCTCTGGGTGCCTGGCTTCTTGGATACCAAGTTCAGAGAGTTCCATCACCAAGGAAATGAGGTATGTCACATTCTTTGGAACTGAATGAGGTCACTGCCTTGGCAACCACTTTGTCCTAACAGTTGCTTCCAAGGGTAACATAAGATGGAGGTTGCCCCTACTTCCTGTGACACTTTCATAAGGTAGAATGTATATCAACCATTGGCACCCGGGAACAGCTCTCCACTCAGGCCTGGTTAGGTCCATCTTCTCTACAATAAGAACAGAGAGATTCAGATTCAGACACATCCCTTCATCCTGACCAGGTTGTTTGCCATGGAAGATGACTTTTGCTCTCTCAGGTGCTTCATACCTGCCTACAACTTCTCCAGGTATCATTTGTGCATGGACATTTGAGTTTCTCATCAGGTGGAAGGTCCCCAACTTTCCTGTATTGTAAGAACCACTCTGACAGCTCTTTTGCCCATTTTGGTTTGGGATGCACACATGGGATTTTTCTTTAGACCCATCATGTGCTGTGAATCTAAGCCACAGCCTCACATAGGGCTGAGAGGCTGATTCAGAAACATCCATTTCCAAAGCAATTAAGCAAAGAGGCACAGGTAATGACCATTCTTTTCCATTTGAAAACTATTTTCTGCAGGCTTCACAAAGTGTGGCCTGAAGCAAAGACCTTCCTGACATTCAGGGCAACAGAATAGGTAAGCAAAAGGCCCAAAGCAGGGTTTCTCCACTGAGACTTTCTTGGGCATACTGATATCTGAGTTTTCTGAGATACTCGCCATTCCCTTCAGCTATCCAGTACATGGCCATGTCACAGAGATGGAGGTGGTACATATCTTGGACACAAAATCATGAGCGTATTCTGGAGAGTGTCCAGAATTCAGGAAGAAAACAGGAATTTAGAAAGATGGCAGGAGTTGCCCATCCATACGGCAACCTGCAGTCCATTCATTAATTGCACAGGATGAATGCTTTGAAGCTTTCTTGTAGACAGGACACATCCATTGATGCATTCTCTTTTCTAATGTCTACAATCACGGACACAGTATGATAAATAGACACAGAAACACTCACCTTGTAAAAGGACTTACTAGACACAGTCCACTCCAAAACAAACAAACCAGCTTTCCTAACTATTCTCAGAACATGAGACAAAACCACAAACTCACACTCACACCCAAAAAGTCACCTCCTTTCCCCAAGTAGGTCTGTGACTATCCGGAGTGTCCTCTGACTTGTGGGCCATACTATGTTCCCCCAAAATGGCGTGTCCTGTCTCCAATCTGTTCTCTTTGGCCAACTCTGTGATGTTGTCAGGAGCCCATGGTGAGAAACTACCTGCTTTCTCTGGAAAGGCCAGTCTTCATAGTTTCCAGGCATTTGGCTGTCCTCACATCAGTAGGTACAAAGAAAGAGTAACTCTGTCTTGTTAAATCCAAACAAGTTAGCCCACTGGGACATGGAGTGGGTTTGACTCTGTGTGCCTGGTTTCCTGGATCCCAAGATCACAGACTTTCATTACCAAAACTGTAAGGTGATGTCACTTTCTTCAAGATCTGAATGAAGTCACTGCCTTGGAAACCACTTTGTTTTAACAGTTGCTTACATGGTTCCCAAAAGATGGAGGCTGCCTCTACTTGCTGTGACTCATTCATATGTTAGAATGGTATATCAACCATAGGCACCGGGGAACAGCTCTCCACACAGGCATGGTTTGGTCCATCTTCTCTACATTAGGAAGAGAGAGGCTAATTCAGACACATCCCATCAACCTGACCAGGTTGTTTGCCATGGAAGATGACTTTTGCTCTCTCATGTCCTTCATAGATGCCTACATCTTCTCCAAGGATCATTTCAGCATGGAACTTTTAGGTTTTCAGCAGCTGGAAGATCGCCTATATTCCTGTATTGTAAGACCAACTCTGTCCCTGCTCTTCTGTAAAATTAGATTGAGGGAAAAGTGTATGGTTAGGGTTAATAACATGTTCAATTTGGGTTAGGAATCATTCTCTGGAATGAATATTTGTATTAGGAACCTGCGATATTTATAAGAATATATAGGTGAAATATAAGTATGAAAACAGAAATCTAGGTAAGTTTTGAAGCCCAGAAGGGCATTGGGCCCTTGATTGGGATACTTAGCATTGATTTAGGTCCTGCACAGTTGTCTCAGTTAAATCAATATACTATGGCATAGGACCTTCTAATTTGGATGATTGAATGTGGAAGAGAACATCCAGTCAAAAAGGGATATTCGGTAGGATTAGGAAAATAGTCTGTGGGTTTAGATAAAAGAGTGAGTATAGGATTTGGACCAAAAGTTCTTTAGCAATAGGGTTTCAGGTAGAGAGTGAATGTAAATGTCAGCACATGTGAAGAGTCAGTCACAATGATGAACTGGGTAAAATATGTAGGAAAGCAATATTTTGAAGACGTATAAATTAATTGGGGGTACAAATAGGTGTACCTTGTGCCTATGAATATAGAGATAATGCATGAATAGACCATACTGTGAATAAATAATATAACTGGTTCGAACTTTAAATAATGGATTGAATTGATTTCTGAAAATATAGAGGAAACCTAATATTGATATACAATCATCCATTCCAAACAGTTATGCATCTAATGGTGATATTAGATTTATGGTTTATCATGAAAAGTGTGTGAGTTTTGCTTCAAAACTGATTATGAAATTAAAAAAAAAATGTGTTTGCAGAGAAGTCTCATGAAAAGACCAGTCAAGAAACCGGGAGGAATACATGTGTTCTGAAGCAGGAAATGATTAAAAGTGAAAAAATACCTATAAAGTTGTGAACTTGTGGATGAAATATATATCCTATGATGTGCAAAAACTGCAGAAATATTAATGTAGCAGTGTGGAATATAAATGAACGTCAAAATACACATCATGTCCCATAGGAATCTACTTGCATTGATGTTAAACTGGGTCAGATACTGTAGAATTATTAGGATTTGTATGCACCATTCACAGAAGTGAGTTGTCAGTACAAGGAAACAAATATGTATTTCAGGTGGATGAATATTTCCAATAATAATCTTGAGAAAAGTTGATTATATTTCCTCATGCATGAACATGAATGAATGTATGAATGTAGAGAGTGTATATAAGACACATATATTTCATGTTTTGATAAATCAGGAGAGTATATATATATATATATATATATATATATATATATATATACCAAAAAAACACACAGAGAAACATAAAAAAGTAGCAATATATGCCAAATGAAATTTATAATGAAATATATAACATCTACTGATGCAAAAATATATACTTTACTGAACATGAAATTATGTATAATGTTGTTGTACTAGGAAGCTCACCCATAGGTTGAATTTTTAGTTCCAACAGCGTTTAAGAGGGGTAGTCTCTTCACACAATTTATATCTGCCGAGTCAGCAACCTCACAAAAATGTACGTGTGATACCAGGTAGGATTCTATATGTACATATAAAAATACATGTGCTGTATAGGCTAGAGAGAAAGGGATGCAGGGATTCACATATCTGTTAATTTTAAAAACACATGAAAAACTATTCCAAATAAAAATTCACTAGATTTATAACACCTACCATTTATTATGCAAAAGAAAAGTTCAAAAATACACCATGCCTCCTCTGACCTGCTTGTATTTCTGTTCTATTTGGGTTATTTTTCTCCATCATATTAGGATTAGTAGTCAGAGTCTAGTAGGGTATGTGTTAGTGTCAGGGATTCAGTATTTTGAATGGAAAATAGGAAAAAGAATCCAATGTCTATCAAATATGTGCTACACAAAATATTTCCCCTCTCTCATCCAGAACAATGCCTTGACATTACCTTCACCCCAAGTAAGACACAATTAGTGGAGAAGAGTTATAAAATCTGTGAATATATAACTGGAATGGAAAATGCTCAGGAGTTCACAACCTTGGATGTGGTAGAGAAGTTTCCATAAGTAAGTGACAGGTTAAAAACTCCACAAACATGGAGCTCTGCTGGCCTAAAGGACTTCTTGATAAACTGCCTATGAGGTTGGGCACTTGAAATATATGTTGTTTTCAGGAGCTTTAGCTTCTTTTGTCGTGAGACCATCAAAGCTGGGTCTGATTCTATGTGACCTGGAGGACATGGTTTCTTATTTTCTAATGAACATGAGGCAGCAGTGGTGAATTCTCTCTTTTAAGTAAAATGTGACCAGTGCGTGCTAAGTCTCTCCCCATCTGGGCTTTGAAGCCATTTGGTCATCCTCCACTTTTTCATGGTTTTTGTTTCTCCTGCATTGGTAGTTTGGTATTTGCTTCACGAAATACAAGGAGTTCAAAAGGGACACAGTGCTGGATGGAGTTCTGCCACATGTGGTGGGTCAGGGTCTGCAGGAGAATGCACCAACCAGGCTTCTATCCCACATAGCTTTTTCCCTTGTCTATTGCAACCTGATTCTTAACATTGCCATGAAACCTCTCCATATAACAAGACGCCCTTACATATTAGTGTCTGCTGGCCTCACCATGTCTGTCACAAGCCATTTGGAAGCCAATGGCAAATCCATATGGCCACATCAGAGATGTATTATGACACACATACACATCACTGCTCTAGGCACACTACTCAGCAGGCACCAACTTACTGGCATGTCTGTTCTAGATCATTTTCATGAAACACAGTCAATCAAGGCACTGTCTAGTATACTCATGATAAACAACAGGACATCCAAAGGTTCTCCAGAGACATGTTGTATAGTTGGACTTGACATTTCCATTATATAAGGTAGGAGTTATAAATCTAGTCAAATTTTAATTGAAATATTCTCATGTGTTTTTAAACTTAACAAATATGTGAATTCTTGTTTCCCTTTTCTGTAGCCGATTCACACATGTATATTTATATGCATATATAGAATCCTACCAGGTATCACACGTACATTTTTGTGAGATGGCTGTCTTGGCAGATACAAATTGTGAGAAGAGTTCACTCCTCCTAAATGCTGTTGGAAATGAAAATTCAACCTATAGGAGAGAGTCCTAGTAGAACAACATTATACATTAACTCATGTTCAGTAAAATAAATATTTTTGCATTTGTGGATGATACATATTTACTGATGAATTTCGATTGGCATTTATATTGGTACTTTTTAATGTCTGTGAGTGTTGTGTGTGTGTGGGCGTGGGTGTGTGTGTGTGTATATATATATAGATATAGATATAGATATACTCTGCCAATTTTTCAAAATATGAAATATATGTGTCTAATATACACACTCTAAATTCATTCATGTTCATGTATGTGGATTTATAATCAACTTTTCACAAGATGATAATCAGAAATATTCATCCACCTGAAATACATATTTGTTTCCTAGTACTGAAAACTAACTTCAGTGAATGGTGCATACAAATCCTAATTATTCTACAGTAACTGACCCAGTCTAACATCAATGCAAGTAGACTCCTATGGGACATGATATGTAAAGTGTCATTCATTTGTATTCGACACTGGTACATTATTGTTTCTTCAGTTTTTGCACATCACAGGATATACATTTCATCCACAAGTTCACAAATTAATAAGCATTTGTTTCAACTTTAATCATCTTGCTTCAGAACACATGTATTGTCAGGGTTTCTTGACTGGTCTTTTCATGAGACTTCTTTCCAAACACATTATTTTGAATTTCCATAATCATTTTGAAGCAAAACTCACACACTCTTCATAATAAACCAAAACACTAATATTTCCATTAGATATATACCTGGTTGGAATGAATGATTGTATATCAATATATGATTTCCTTTAATTTTTCAGATATCAGTTAATTCATTATTTAAAGTTCAAAAAAGTTATATTATTTATTCACAGTATGGTCTATTCATGCTTTTTCTCTATGTTCCTAGAAACAGGGTACACCTCTTTGTACCCCCGATTCTCATTTTACACCTTCAATATATTGCTCCCAGAAATGGTGAAAGAAATACTCATGTCACCTCATTATCACAGTAATATTCTGGACAAAAAATGGAAAGGTCACACTTATGATTGTACCAAAGCCTAAATGGAAAGTGAACATGGATT
Source organism: Callospermophilus lateralis (assembly GCF_048772815.1). Taxonomy (NCBI): domain Eukaryota; kingdom Metazoa; phylum Chordata; class Mammalia; order Rodentia; family Sciuridae; genus Callospermophilus; species Callospermophilus lateralis. Next base: position 66,117 of record NW_027513497.1, read on the forward strand.
TCTAAAAACATCCATGCCCAGGTTGCCTAATGCTGTCAATTGTCAATCCTATTAGTGACTACATATTTGTTTTTTTCCTAATTTATATATTCAAACTCAACCCTGTTGAAAATGTCTAATTCTATCACTCACTTTATACTTTGCCTGATTTCCTAATATTTCTATTGATATCTGCTTTTCTACATATTTTCCCCAGTTCAACATAGTGACTGACTCTTCATATGTGCTGACATTTACATTCACTCAACAACCGAAAGTCTATTACTAAAGAACTTTTGGTCCAAATCCTATACTCACTCTTCTTCCTAAACCTACAGACTATCTTCCTAATCCTACTGAATATCCCTTTTTGACTGGATGTTCTCTTCTAAATTCAATCATCCAATGTACAAGGTCCTATGCCATTTTATATCGAATTATCTGAGGCATCTTTGCAGAACATCATTCAAAGCTAAGTATCCCAATCAAGGGCAAAACCCTTCTGGGCTTCAAATCATACCTAGATTTCTGTTTTCCTACTTATATTTCACCTCTATATTCTTGTAAATATTGCAGGTTCCCAATACCATTATTCATCACACAGAATCACTCGTAACCCAAATCAAACCTGTTTTTAACCCCAAGTATACACTGTTCCCTCAATCATTTTACAGAAGAGCAGGGACAGAGTGGTTCTTACAATACAGGAAAGTTGGGGACCTTCCACCTGATGAGAACCTCAAATGTCCATGCACAAATGGTACCTGGAGAAGTTGTAGGCAGGTATGAAGCACCTGAGAGAGCAAAAGTCATCTTCCATGGCAAACAACCTGGTCAGGATGAAGGGATGCGTCTGAATCTGAATCTCTCTCTTCTTATTGTAGAGAAGATGGACCAAACCAGGCCTGAGTGGAGAGCTGTTCCCGGGTGCCAATGGTGATATACATTCTACCTTATGAAAGTGTCACAGGAAGCGGGGGCAACCTCCATTTTATGTTACCCTTTGAAGCAACTGTTAGGACAAAGTGGTTGCCAAGGCAGTGACCTCATTCAGTTCCAAAGAATGTGACATACCTCATTTCCTTGGTGATGGAACTCTCTGAACTTGGTATCCAAGAAGCCAGGCACCCAGAGGCAGTCCCAGTCCCAGTCCCAGTGGGCTCACTTGTTTGGATTTACCAAGGACAGAGTCAGTTTTCTTGGTACCTAATGATGTGAGGATGGCCAAATGCCAGGAGAGCTCTGAAGATGGACCGTTCCTGAGAAAACAGGTAGTGGCTAACCACTTTTTCCTGACATCTTCACAGAGTTGGTCAAGGAAACAAGATCTGAGAGAATACAGGCCATTTCGGGGGAACATAGTATGGCCCACCAGTCAGAGGACACTCCGGATAGTCACAGACCTACTTGGGGGAAGGAGGTGCCTTTGTGGGAGTGGGTGTGGGTTTGTTGTTTTGTCTCATGTTCTCAGAATAGATAGGAAAGGCGGTTTGTTGGTTTGGAGTGGACAGTTTCTAGTAAGTCATTTGACACAGTGAGTGTTTCTGTTTCTGTGTATCCCACTGTGTCCGTTGTTGTAGACATTAGAAAAGAGAATGCATTAATGGATGTGTCCTGTCTAGTATAAATCATACCAAAATTCATCCTGCCCAATATATGAATGGACTGCAGCTTGTCTTATCGATGTGCAACACCTGCAATCTTTCTAAGTTGTTGTTTTCTTCCTGAATTCTGGCCACTCTCCAGAATAGCCTCATGGATTTGTGTCCAAAATATGTACCACCTCCAAGCTCTGTGACATGGCCATGTACTGGATAGCTGAAGAGAATGGCGAGCATCTCAGAAAACTCAGATATCAGTGTGACCAGGAAAGTCTCAGTGCAGAAACCCTGCTTTGGGCCTTTTGCTTACTTATTGTTGTGTTGCACTGAATGTCAGGAAGGTCTTTGCCTCAGGCTACCCCTTTGTGAAGCCTGAAGAAAACAGTTTTCAAATGGAAATGAATGGGCCTCAAATGTGGCTCTTTGCTTAATTGCTTTGGAAAGGGATGTGTCTTTATCAGCCTCTTGGGCCTGTGTGTGGCTGTGACTTAGATTCTCAGCACCTGATGGATCTTAAGAATGATCCCATGTGAGCTTCCAAAACCAAAATGGCAAAAAATTTCATTCATTGTGGATGAAGTCTCTTGCCTTCCTCTTTTAGGTTCCTGCACTCCATCAAATGACAATAGGGATTCTTTGGGTCAAATGAGTTCTTCAAAGCCCTGCAGAGGTGCTTGTGTTTTCGCATGACTCTAAATCACCTAAAGAATCGATACCTAAAATCAGTAGGCCTCAAATTGGAGAAACACAGAAGTATTAACCGCAGGCTTATTTGTTCACTCCTGGTTCACAGAAACGGTGTCCAGGCTACCCTGACTTTAGACAAATGAGGGGCAAACGAGCTGATTTTGGACACTGTCATTGGCTGCGCCCCTCATGGAAACCTCCAGCCAGAGGTTAAGATGATTTACTATATGGAATAAGATGAGGGCCATGTGGGAGAGTTTTGGTTTTAATTTTGGTCATTTGTGTGGCATTAAAAAAAATGACTGGGTCCACGTGGGCTTGAACTCTGGTGTGATTCCCCTTAGAGACTGGGTTTTGGAACTGAACTTAGAGAAGCATTGCCATGAATTTTGTTGGGATTTTAAGAGGCCACGCATGAAAGTCGCTCTTGGAAACTGAGACCTAGGCCCCGGGTGGATTTCCACAGAGGCCTGGGAATCTCAGCAAGGATATCACATGATTTTATTCTTAAAGAAATGGCAGCCATAGTTGAGAGTCAAAACACACATGGACCTCACATTGTAGACCTCAATGGGCCTGGCCTAATGTGACCTTTTGTCCACTCTTTGGGAAGCCATGCCTGTGAGAGTTCTCCAGAGATTTCATTGAAATGAGCTTCCTCACCATTTAATGTTTGCTGAATGAACTGAAACCCACAGTGCCTCCAACTTCATGCTTGAAAAATGGCTAGATAAATACCATGAAATTTTTGAAATTCCTATGACCAGGTGGCACTGGAGAAACATTGGATGTCCTGTTGCTGATCATGAGTATACCAGACAGTGCCTTGATTTACTGAGTTTCATGAAAATGGTGTAGAACAGAGATGCCAGAAATTTGGAGCCTGCTGAGTAGTGGGTCTAGAGCAGTGGTGGGGAGGTGTTTGATAAAACATGCGTGGTAGGGCCATGTGGATCTACCATTGGATTCCAAATGGCTTGTAACTGACATGGTGCAGCCAGCAGACCCTTATATGTAAAGGCATCTTGTTACATGGAGAGTTTTCAGAGGAAAATTAAGAATCAGGTTGATATGGACAAGGGGGCAATGGGGCAAGCTGTGAGAGATAGGAGAATAGTTGGTGCATTCTCTTGCAGACCCTGACCCACCACACGTGACAGAACTCCCTCCAGCACTGTGTCCCCGGTTAGCTCCTAGTATTTCGTGAAACAAATATCAAACTCACAGTGCAGCAGCAAAAACACCACAAAATGTGGAAGAGGACCAAATGGCTTCACAGTCCACACGGGGAGACACTTAGTCCCCAATGGCCTCAGTTTACCTACAAAGAGAGGATTCAGCACTGCTTCATCTTGTTCATTGGAAAATAAGAAACCATGTCCTCAGCTTTGATGTTCTCACTACAGAGGAAGCCAAATCTCCTGAAAACAACATATATTTCAAGTGTGGAAGCTCAGAGGCAGTTTCTCAAAAAGTTTTTAGGCCAGCAGAGCTCCATGTTTGTGGAGTGTTTACCCTGTCCCTTAGTTTTGGAAACTCCTCTACCACCTCCAAGGTTGTGAACTCCTGAGCATTTTCCATTCCAGATATGTATTCACTGATTTTGTAACTCTTCTCCTCTAATTGTGTCTTACTTGGGGTGAAGGTAATGTCAAGGCATTGTTCTGGATGAGAGCGGGAGGATATTTGTGCAGCATATATTTACATACACATTGGATTCATTTTCAAATTTTCCATTCGAAATAATGAATCCCTGACACTAACCCATACCTAGTAGACTCAGACTATTCATCCTAATATAATGGAGAAAATTAACCCAACACATTAGAAATACAAGTACTTCAGAGGAGACATGTTGTATAGTTGGACTTGACATTTGCATTATATAAGGTAGGAGTTATAAATCTAGTCAAATTTATTTGAAATATTCTCCATGTGTTTTAAACTTAACAAATATGTGAATTCTTGTTTCCTTTTTCTGTAGTCTCTTCACACACGTATATTTATATGCATATATAGAATCCTACCAGGTATCACACGTACATTTTTGTGAGGTGGCTGTCTTGGCAGATACAAATTGTGAGAAGAGTTCACTCCTCCTAAATGCTGTTGGAAATGAAAATTCAACTTATAGGAGAGCGTCCTAGTAGAACAACATTATACATTAACTCATGTTCAGTAACATAAATATTTTTGCATTTGTGGATTATACATATTTACTGATGAATTTCGATTGGCATTTATATTGGTACTTTTTAATGTCTGTGAGTTGTGTGTGTGTGTGTGTGTGTGTGTGTGTGTGTGTGTATAGATATAGATATAGATATAGATATACTCTTCAAATTTTTGAAAATATGAAATATATGTGTCTAATATACAATCTCTAAATTCATTCATGTTCTTGTATGTGGATTTATAATCCACTTTTCACAAGATGATAATCAGAAATATTCATCCACCTGAAATACATATTTGTTTCCTAGTACTGAAAACTAACTTCAGTGAATGGTGCATACAAATCCTAATTATTCTACAGTAACTGACCCAGTCTAACATCAATGCAGGTAGACTCCTATGGGACATGATCTGTAATTTGTCATTCATTTGTATTCGACACTGGTACATTTTTGTTTCTTCAGTTTTTGCACATCACAGGATATACATTTCATCCACAAGTTCACAAATTAATAAGCATTTGTTTCAACTTTCACCATTCTTGCTTCAGAACACATGTATTGTCAGGGTTTCTTGACTGGTCTTTTCGTGAGACTTCTTTCCAAACACATTATTTTGAATTTCCATAATCATTTTGAAGCAAAACTCACACACTCTTCATGATAAACCAAAACACAAATATTTCCATTACATATATACCTGGTTGGAATGAATGATTGTATATCAATATACGATTTCCTTTAATTTTTCAGATATCAGTTCAATTCATTATTTAAAGTTCAAAAAAGTTATATTTTTTATTCACTGTATGGTCTATTCATGCTTTTTCTCTATGTTCCTAGAAACAGGGTACACCTCTTTGTACCCCCGATTCTCATTTTACATCTTCAATATATTGCTCCCAGAAATGGTGAAAGAAATACTCATGTCACCTCATTATCACAGTAATATTCTGGACAAAAAATGGAAAGGTCACACTTATGATTGTACCAAAGCCTAAATGGAAAGTGAACATGGATTACTAAAAACATCCATGTCCAGGTTGCCTAATGCTGTCAATTGTCAATCCTATTGGTGACTACATATTTGTTTTTTTCCTAATTTATATATTCAAACTCAACTCTGTTGAAAATGTCTAATTCTATCACTCACTTTATACTTTGCCTGATTTCGTAATGTTTCTATTGATATCTGCTTTTCTACATATTTTCCCCAGTTCAACATAGTGACTGACTCTTCACATGTGCTGACATTTACATTCACTCAACAACCGAAAATCTATTGCTAAAGAACTTTTGGTCCAAATCCTATACTCACTCTTCTTCCTAAACCTACAGACTATCTTCCTAATCCTACTGAATATCCCTTTTTGACTGGATGTTCTCTTCTAAATTCAATCATCCAATGTACAAGGTCCTATGCCATTGTATATCGAATTATCTGAGGCACCTTTGCAGAACATCATTCAAAGCTAAGTATCCCAATCAAGGTCAAAACCCTCCTGGGCTTCAAATCATACCTAGATTTCTGTTTTCCTACTTATATTTCACCTCTATATTCTTGTAAATATTGCAGGTTCCCAATACCATTATTCATCACACAGAATCACTCGTAACCCAAATCAAACCTGTTTTTAACCCCAAGTATACACTGTTCCCTCAATCATTTTACAGAAGAGCAGGGACAGAGTGGTTCTTACAATACAGGAAAGTTGGGGACCTTCCACCTGATGAGAACCTCAAATGTCCATGCACAAATGATACCTGGAGAAGTTGTAGGCAGGTATGAAGCACCTGAGAGAGCAAAAGTCATCTTCCATGGCAAACAACCTGGTCAGGATGAAGGGATGTGTCTGAATCTGCCTCTCTCTCTTCTTATTGTACAGAAGATGGACCGAACCAGGGATGAGTGGAGAGCTGTTCCCGGGTGCCAATGGTGATATACATTCTACCTTATGAAAGTGTCACAGGAGGTAGGGGCAACCTCCATCTTTTGTAACCCTTGGAAGCAACTGTTAGGACAAAGTGGTTGCCAAGGCAGTGACCTCATTCAGTTCCAAAGAATGTGACATACCTCATTTCCTTGGTGATGGAACTCTCTGAACTTGGTATCCAAGAAGCCAGACACCCAGAGGCAGTCCCAGTCCCAGTCCCAGTGGGCTCACTTGTTTGGATTTACCAAGGACAGAGTCAGTTTTCTTGGTACCTAATGATGTGAGGATGGCCAAATGCCAGGAGAGCTCTGAAGATGGACCTTTCCTGAGAAAACAGGTAGTGGCTAACCACTTTTTCCTGACATCTTCACAGAGTTGGTCAAGGAATCAAGATCTGAGAGAAGACAGGCCATTTCGGGGGAACATAGAATGGCCCACCAGTCAGAGGACACTCCGGATAGTCACAGACGTACTTGGGGGAAGGAGGTGCCTTTGTGGGAGTGGGTGTGGGTTTGTTGTTTTGTCTCATGTTCTGAGAATAGATAGAAAAGGCGGTTTGTTTGGTTTGGAGTGGACAGTTTCTAGTAAGTCATTTGACATGGCGAGTGTTTCTCTTTCTGTGTATCCCACTGTGTCCGTTGTTGTAGACATTAGAAAAGAGAATGCATTAATGGATGTGTCCTGTCTAGTATAAATCTTCCCATAATTCATCCTGCCCAATATATGAATGGACTGCAGCTTGTCTTATCAATGTGCAACACCTGCTATCTTTCTAAGTTGTTGTTTTCTTCCTGAATTCTGGCCACTCTCCAGAATAGGCTCATGGATTTGTGTACAAAATATGTACCACCTCCAAGCTCTGTGACATGGCCATGTACTGGATAGCTGAAGAGAATGGCGAGCATCTCAAAAAACTCAGATATCAGTGTGACCAGGAAAGTCTCAGTTCAGAAACCCTGCTTTGGGCATTTTGCTTACTTATTGTTGTGTTGCACTGAATGTCAGGAAGGTCTTTGCCTCAGGCCACCCCTTTGTGAAGCCTGAAGAAAACAGTTTTCAAATTGAAATGAATGGGCCTCACCTGTGGCTCTTTATCAGCCTCTTGGACCTGTGTGTGGCTGTGACTTAGATTCTCAGCACCTGATGGATCTTAAGAATGATCCCACGTGAGCTTCCAAAACCGAAATGGCAAAAAATATCATTCATTGTGGATGAAGTCTCTTGCCTTCCTCTGTTAGGTTCCTGCACTCCATCAAATGACAATAGGGATTCTTTGGGTCAAATGAGTTCTTCAAAGCCCTGCAGAGGTGCTTGTGTTTTCGCATGACTCTAAATCACCTAAAGAATCGATACCTAAAATCAGTAGGCCTCAAATTGGAGAAACAAAGAAGTATTAACTGCAGGCTTATTGTTCGCTCCTGTTTCAGAGAAACGGTGTCCAGGCTACCCTGACTTTAGGCAAATGAGGGGCAAACGAGCTGATTTTGGACACTGTCTTGGGCTGCGCCCCTCATGGAAACCTCCAGCCAGAGGTTAAGATGATTGACTATATGGAATAAGATGAAGGCCATGTGGGAGTGTTTTGGTTTTAATTTTGGTCATTTGTGTTGCATTGGAAAAAATGACTGGGTCCACGTGAGCTTGAACTCTGGTGTGATTCCCCTTAGAGACTGGGTTTTTGAACTGAACTCAGAGAAGCATTGCCATGAATTTTGTTGGGATTTTAAGAGGCCACGCATGAAAGTCGCTCTTGGAAACTGAGACCTAGGCCCCGGGTGGATTTCCACAGAGGCCTGGGAATCTCAGCAAGGATATCACATGATTTTATTCTTAAAGAAATGGCAGCCATAGTTGAGAGTCAAAACACACATGGACCTCACATTGTAGACCTCAATGGGCCTGGCCTAATGTGACCTTTTGTCCACTCTTTGGGAAGCCGTGCCTGTGAGAGTTCTCCAGAGATTTCATTGAAATGAGCTTCCTCACCATTTAATGTTTGCTGAATGAACTGAAACCCACAGTGCCTCCAACTTCATGGTTGAAAAATGGTTAGATAAATACCATGAAATTTTTGAAATTCCTATGACCAGGTGGCACTGGAGAAACATTGGATGTCCTGTTGCTGATCATGAGTATACCAGACAGTGCCTTGATTTACTGAGTTTCATGAAAATGGTGTAGAACAGAGATGCCAGAAATTTGGAGCCTGCTGAGTAGTGGGTCTAGAGCAGTGGTGGGGAGGTGTTTGATAAAACATCCGTGGTAGGGCCATGTGGATCTACCATTGGATTCCAAATGGCTTGTAACTGACATGGTGCAGCCAACAGACCCTTATATGTAAAGGCATCTTGTTATATGGAGAGTTTTCAGAGGAAAATTAAGAATCAGGTTGATATGGTCAAGGGGGCAATGGGGCAAGCTGTGAGAGATTGGAGCCTAGTTGGTGCATTCTCTTGCAGACCCTGACCCACCACACGTGACAGAGCTCCCTCCAGCACTGTGTCCCAGTTTAGCTCCTAGTATTTCGTGAAACAAATACCAAACTCACAGTGCAGCAGCAAAAACACCACAAAAAGTGGAAGAGGACCAAATGGCTTCACAGTCCACACGGGGAGACACTTAGTCCCCAGTGGCCTCAGTTTACCTACAAAGAGAGGATTCAGCACTGCTTCAACTTGTTCATTGGAAAATAAGAAACCATGTCCTCCAGGTCACATAGATGCAGACCCAGCTTTGATGGTCTCACTACAGAGGAAGCCAAATCTCCAGAATACTACATATATTTCAAGTGTGGAAGCTCAGAGGCAGTTTCTCAAAAAGTTTTTAGGCCAGCAGAGCTCCATGTTTGTGGAGTGTTTACCCTGTCCCTTAGTTTTGGAAACTCCTCTACCACCTCCAAGGTTGTGAACTCCTGAGCATTTTCCATTCCAGATATGTATTCACTGATTTTGTAACTCTTCTCCTCTAATTGTGTCTTACTTGGGGTGAAGGTAATGTCAAGGCATTGTTCTGGATGAGAGCGGGAGGACATTTGTGCAGCATATATTTACATACACATTGGATTCATTTTCCAATTTTCCATTCGAAATACTGAATCCGTGACACTAACCCATACCTAGTAGACTCAGACTATTCATCCTAATATAATGGAGAAAATTAACCCAAAACAGTAGAAATACAAGTACTTCAGGGGAGACATGTTGTATAGTTGGACTTGACATTTGCATTATATAAGGTAGGAGTTATAAATCTAGTCAAATTTATTTGAAATATTCTCCATGTGTTTTAAACTTAACAAATATGTGAATTCTTGTTTCCTTTTTCTGTAGTCTATTCACACATGTATATTTATATGCATATATAGAATCCGACCAGGTATCACACATACATTTTTGTGAGGTGGCTGTCTTGGCAGATACAAATTGTGAGAAGAGTTCACTCCTCCTAAATGCTGTTGGAAATGAAAATTCAACTTATAGGAGAGCGTCCTAGTAGAACAACATTATACATTAACTCATGTTCAGTAAAATAAATATTTTTGCATTTGTGGATGATACATATTTACTGATGAATTTCGATTGGCATTTATATTGGTAATTTTTAATGTCTGTGAGTTGTGTGTGTGTGTGTGTGTGTGTGTGTGTGTCTGTGTGTGTGTGTGTGTATAGGTATAGATATAGATATAGATATACTCTCCAAATTTTTCAAAATATGAAATATATGTGTCTAATATACACTCTCTAAATTCATTCATGTTCATGTATGTGGATTTATAATCCACTTTTCACAAGATTATAATCAGAAATATTCATCCACCTGAAATACATATTTGTTTATTAGTACTGAAAACTAACTTCAGTGATTGGTGCATACAAATCCTAATTATTCTACAGTAACTGACCCAGTCTAACATCAATGCAAGTAGACTCCTATGGGACATGATATGTAATTTGTCATTCATTTGTATTCGACACTGGTACATTATTGTTTCTTCAGTTTTTGCACATCACAGGATATACATTTCATCCACAAGTTCACAAATTAATATGCATTTGTTTCAACTTTCACCACTTCTTGCTTCAGAACACATGTATTGTCAGGGTTTCTTGACTGGTCTTTTCATGAGACTTCTTTCCAAACACATTATTTTGAATTTCCATAATCATTTTGAAGCAAAACTCACACACTCTTCATGATAAACCAAAACACAAATATTTCCATTACATATATACCTGGTTGGAATGAATGATTGTATATCAATATAAGATTTCCTTTAATTTTTCAGATATCAGTTCAATTCATTATTTAAAGTTCAAAAAAGTTATATTATTTATTCACAGTATGGTCTATTCATGCTTTTTCTCTATGTTCCTAGAAACAGGGTACACCTCTTTGTACCCCCGATTCTCATTTTACATCTTCAATATATTGCTCCCAGAAATGGTGAAAGAAATACTCATGTCACCTCATTATCACAGTAATATTCTGGACAAAAAATGGAAAGGTCACACTTATGATTGTACCAAAGCCTAAATGGAAAGTGAACATGGATTTCTAAAAACATCCATGTCCAGGTTGCCTAATGCTGTCAATTGTCAATCCTATTGGTGACTACATATTTGTTTTTTTCCTAATTTATATATTCAAACTCAACCCTGTTGAAAATGTCTAATTCTATCACTCACTTTATACTTTGCCTGATTTCGTAATGTTTCTATTGATATCTGCTTTTCTACATATTTTCCCCAGTTCAACATAGTGACTGACTCTTCATATGTGCTGACATTTACATTCACTCAACAACCGAAAGTCTATTGCTAAAGAACTTTTGGTCCAAATCCTATACTCACTCTTCTTCCTAAACCTACCGACTATCTTCCTAATCCTACTGAATATCCCTTTTTGACTGGATGTTCTCTTCTAAATTCAATCTTCCAATGTACAAGATCTTATGCCATTGTATATGGAATTATCTGAGGCATCTTTGCAGAACATCATTCAAAGCTAAGTATCCCAATCAAGGGCAAAACCCTTCTGGGCTTCAAATCATACCTAGATTTCTGTTTTCCTACTTATATTTCACCTCTATATTCTTGTAAATATTGCAGGTTCCCAATACTATTATTCATCACACAGAATCACTCGTAATCCAAATCAAACCTGTTTTTAACCCCAAGTATACACTGTTCCCTCAATCATTTTACAGAAGAGCAGAGACAGAGTGGTTCTTACAATACAGGAAAGTTGGGGACCTTCCACCTGATGAGAACCTCAAATGTCCATGCACAAATGGTACCTGGAGAAGTTGTAGGCAGGTATGAAGCACCTGAGAGAGCAAAAGTCATCTTCCATGGCAAACAACCTGGTCAGGATGAAGGGATGTGTCTGAATCTGCCTCTCTCTCTTCTTATTGTACAGAAGATGGACCAAACCAGGGCTGAGTGGAGAGCTGTTCCCGGGTGCCAATGGTGATATACATTCTACCTTATGAAAGTGTCACAGGAAGTTCTAGCAACCTCCATCTTATGTTACCCTTGGAAGCAACTGTTAGGACAAAGTGGTTGCCAAGGCAGTGACCTCATTCAGTTCCAAAGAATGTGAAATACCTCATTTCCTTGGTGATGGAACTCTCTGAACTTGGTATCCAAGAAGCCAGACACCCAGAGGCAGTCCCAGTCCAGTCCCAGTGGGCTCACTTGTTTGGATTTACCAAGGACAGAGTCAGTTTTCTTGGTACCTAATGATGTGAGGATGGCCAAATGCCAGGAGAGCTCTGAAGATGGACCTTTCCTGAGAAAACAGGTAGTGGCTAACCACTTTTTCCTGACATCTTCACAGAGTTAGTCAAGGAATCAAGATCTGAGAGAAGACAGGCCATTTCGGGGGAACATAGTATGGCCCACCAGTCAGAGGACACTCCGGATAGTCACAGACGTACTTGGGGGAAGGAGGTGCCTTTGTGGGAGTGGGTGTGGGTTTGTTGTTTTGTCTCATGTTCTGAGAATAGATAGAAAAGGCGGTTTGTTTGGTTTGGAGTGGACAGTTTCTAGTAAGTCATTTGACATGGCGAGTGTTTCTCTTTCTGTGTATCCCACTGTGTCCGTTGTTGTAGACATTAGAAAAGAGAATGCATTAATGGATGTGTCCTGTCTAGTATAAATCTTCCCATAATTCATCCTGCCCAATATATGAATGGACTGCAGCTTGTCTTATCAATGTGCAACACCTGCTATCTTTCTAAGTTGTTGTTTTCTTCCTGAATTCTGGCCACTCTCCAGAATAGGCTCATGGATTTGTGTACAATATATGTACCACCTCCAAGCTCTGTGACATGGCCATGTACTGGATAGCTGAAGAGAATGGCGAGCATCTCAAAAAACTCAGATATCAGTGTGACCAGGAAAGTCTCAGTGCAGAAACCCTGCTTTGGGCCTTTTGCTTACTTATTGTTGTGTTGCACTGAATGTCAGGAAGGTCTTTGCCTCAGGCCACCCCTTTGTGAAGCCTGAAGAAAACAGTTTTCAAATGGAAATGAATGGGCCTCACCTGTGGCTCTTTATCAGCCTCTTGGACCTGTGTGTGGCTGTGACTTAGATTCTCAGCACCTGATGGATCTTAAGAATGATCCCATGTGAGCTTCCAAAACCAAAATGGCAAAAAATATCATTCATTGTGGATGAAGTCTCTTGCCTTCCTCTGTTAGGTTCCTGCACTCCATCAAATGACAATAGGGATTCTTTGGGTCAAATGAGTTCTTCAAAGCCCTGCAGAGGTGCTTGTGTTTTCGCATGACTCTAAATCACCTAAAGAATCGATACCTAAAATCAGTAGGCCTCAAATTGGAGAAACAAAGAAGTATTAACAGCAGGCTTATTTGTTCGCTCCTGTTTCAGAGAAACGGTGTCCAGGCTACCCTGACTTTAGGCAAATGAGGGGCAAACGAGCTGATTTTGGACACTGTCTTGGGCTGCGCCCCTCATGGAAACCTCCAGCCAGAGGTTAAGATGATTGACTATATGGAATAAGATGAAGGCCATGTGGGAGTGTTTTGGTTTTAATTTTGGTCATTTGTGTTGCATTGGAAAAAATGACTGGGTCCACGTGAGCTTGAACTCTGGTGTGATTCCCCTTAGAGACTGGGTTTTGGATCTGAACTCAGAGAAGCATTGCCATGAATTTTGTTTGTGATTTTAAGAGGCCACGCATGAAATTCGCTCTTGGAAACTGAGACCTAGGCCCCGGGTGGATTTCCACAGAGGCCTGGGAATCTCAGCAAGGATATCACATGATTTTATTTTTAAAGAAATGGCAGCCATAGTTGAGAGTCAAAACACACATGGACCTCACATTGTAGACCTCAATGGGCCTGGCCTAATGTGACCTTAGTCCACTCTTTGGAAGCCGTGCCTGTGAGAGTTCTCCAGAGATTTCATTGAAATGAGCTTCCTCACCATTTAATGTTTGCTGAATGAACTGAAACCCACAGTGCCTCCAACTTCATGGTTGAAAAATGGCTAGATAAATACCATGAAATTTTTGAAATTCCAATGACCAGGTGGCACAGGAGAAACATTGGATGTCCTGTTGCTGATCATGAGTATACCAGACAGTGCCTTGATTTACTGAGTTTCATGAAAATGGTGTAGAACAGAGATGCCAGAAATTTGGAGCCTGCTGAGTAGTGGGTCTAGAGCAGTGGTGGGGAGGTGTTTGATAAAACATCCGTGGTAGGGCCATGTGGATCTACCATTGGATTCCAAATGGCTTGTAACTGACATGGTGCAGCCAACAGACCCTTATATGTAAAGGCATCTTGTTATATGGAGAGTTTTCAGAGGAAAATTAAGAATCAGGTTGATATGGACAAGGGGGCAATGGGGCAAGCTGTGAGAGATAGGAGTCTAGTTGGTGCATTCTCTTGCAGACCCTGACCCACCACACGTGACAGAACTCCCTCCAGCACTGTGTCCCAGTTTAGCTCCTAGTATTTCGTGAAACAAATACCAAACTCACAGTGCAGCAGCAAAAACACCACAAAAAGTGGAAGAGGACCAAATGGCTTCACAGTCCACACGGGGAGACACTTAGTCCTCAGTGGCCTCAGTTTACCTACAAAGAGAGAATTCAGCACTGCTTCATCTTGTTCATTGGAAAATAAGAAACCATGTCCTCCAGGTCACATAGATGCAGACCCAGCTTTGATGGTCTCACTACAGAGGAATCCAAATCTCCTGAAAACAACATATATTTCAAGTGTGGAAGCTCAGAGGCAGTTTCTCAAAAAGTTTTTAGGCCAGCAGAGCTCCATGTTTGTGGAGTGTTTACCCTGTCCCTTAGTTTTGGAAACTCCTCTACCACCTCCAAGGTTGTGAATCCTGAGCATTTTCCATTCCCGATATATATTCACTGATTTTTTAACTCTTCTCCTCTAATTGTGTCTTACTTGGGGTGAAGGTAATGTCAAGGCATTGTTCTGGATGAGAGCGGGAGGATATTTGTGCAGCATATATTTACATACACATTGGATTCATTTTCCAATTTTCCATTCGAAATACTGAATCCCTGACACTAACCCATACCTAGTAGTCTCAGACTATTCATCTTAATATAATGGAGAATATTAACCCAACACAATGGAAATACAAGCACTTCAGAGGAGACATGTTGTATAGTTGGACTTGACATTTGCATTATATAAGGTAGGAGTTATAAATCTAGTCAAATTTTAATTGAAATATTCTCCATGTGTTTTAAACTTAACAAATATGTGAATTCTTGTTTCCCTTTTCTGTAGCCTATTCACACATGTATATTTATATGCATATATAGAATCCTACCAGGTATCACACGTACATTTTTGTGAGGTGGCTGTCTTGGCAGATACAAATTGTGAGAAGAGTTCACTCCTCCTAAATGCTGTTGGAAATGAAAATTCAACCTATAGGAGAGCGTCCCAGTAGAACAACATTATTCATTAACTCATGTTCAGTTAAATAAATATTTTTGCATTTGTGGATGATACATATTTACTGATGAATTTCGATTGGCATTTATATTGGTACTTTTTAATGTCTGTGAGTGTTGTGTGTGTGTGTGTGTATATACAGATATAGATATAGATATACTCTCCAAATTTTTCAAAATATGAAATATATGTGTCTAATATACACTCTCTAAATTCATTCATGTTCATGTATGTGGATTTATAATCCACTTTTCACAAGATTATAATCAGAAATATTCATCCACCTGAAATACATATTTGTTTCCTAGTACTGAAAACTAACTTCAGTGAATGGTGCATACAAATCCTAATTATTCTACAGTAACTGACCCAGTCTAACATCAATGCAAGTAGACTCCTATGGGACATGATATGTAATTTGTCATTCATTTGTATTCGACACTGGTACATTATTGTTTCTTCAGTTTTTGCACATCACAGGATATACATTTCATCCACAAGTTCACAAATTAGTAAGCATTTGTTTCAACTTTCACCACTTCTTGCTTCCGAACACATGTATTGTCAGGGTTTCTTGACTGGTCCTTTCATGAGACTTCTTTCCAAACACATTATTTTGAATTTCCATAATCATTTTGAAGCAAAACTCACACACCCTTCATGATAAACCAAAACACTAATATTTCCATTACATATATACCTGGTTGGAATGAATGATTGTATATCAATATACGATTTCCTTTAATTTTTCAGATATCAGTTCAATTCATTATTTATAGTTCAAAAAAGTTATATTATTTATTCACAGTATGGTCTATTCATGCTTTTTCTCTATGTTCCTAGAAACAGGGTACACCTCTTTGTACCCCCGATTCTCATTTTACATCTTCAATATATTGCTCCCAGAAATGGTGAAAGAAATACTCATGTCACCTCATTGTCACAGTAATATTCTGGACAAAAAATGGAAAGGTCACACTTATGATTGTACCAAAGCCTAAATGGAAAGTGAACATGGATTTCTAAAAACATCCATGTCCAGGTTGCCTAATGCTGTCAATTGTCAATCCTATTGGTGACTACATATTTGTTTTTTTCCTAATTTATATATTCAAACTCAACCCTGTTGAAAATGTCTAATTCTATCACTCACTTTATACTTTGCCTGATTTCGTAATGTTTCTATTGATATCTGCTTTTCTACATATTTTCCCCAGTTCAACATAGTGACTGACTCTTCATATGTGCTGACATTTACATTCACTCAACAACCGAAAGTCTATTGCTAAAGAACTTTTGGTCCAAATTCTATACTCACTCTTCTTCCTAAACCTACCGACTATCTTCCTAATCCTATTGAATATCCCTTTTTGACTGGATGTTCTCTCTAAATTCAATCATCCAATGTACAAGGTCCTATGCCATTGTATATCGAATTATCTGAGGCATCTTTGCAGAACATCATTCAAAGCTAAGTATCCCAATCAAGGGCAAAACCCTTCTGGGCTTCAAATCATACCTAGATTTCTGTTTTCGTACTTATATTTCACC
The DNA here is from genome assembly GCF_048772815.1 of Callospermophilus lateralis. Lineage (NCBI taxonomy): Eukaryota > Metazoa > Chordata > Mammalia > Rodentia > Sciuridae > Callospermophilus > Callospermophilus lateralis. The sequence continues at coordinate 83,008 of NW_027513497.1, forward strand.
TCTATATTCTTGTAAATATTGCAGGTTCCCAATACCATTATTCATCACACAGAATCACTCGTAACCCAAATCAAACCTGTTTTTAACCCCAAGTATACACTGTTCCCTCAATCATTTTACAGAAGAGCAGGGACAGAGTGGTTCTTACAATACAGGAAAGTTGGGGACCTTCCACCTGATGAGAACCTCAAATGTCCATGCACAAATGATACCTGGAGAAGTTGTAGGCAGGTATGAAGCACCTGAGAGAGCAAAAGTCATCTTCCATGGCAAACAACCTGGTCAGGATGAAGGGATGTGTCTGAATCTGCCTCTCTCTCTTCTTATTGTACAGATGATGGACCAAACCTGGGCTGAGTGGAGAGCTGTTCCCGGGTGCCAATGGTGATATACATTCTACCTTATGAAAGTGTCACAGGAAGTTCTGGCAACCTCCATCTTATGTTACCCTTGGAAGCAACTGTTAGGACAAAGTGGTTGCCAAGGCAGTGACCTCATTCAGTTCCAAAGAATGTGACATACCTCATTTCCTTGGTGATGGAACTCTCTGAACTTGGTATCCAAGAAGCCAGGCACCCAGAGGCACTCCCAGACCCAGTCCCAGTGGGCTCACTTCTTTGGATTTACCAAGGACAGAGTCAGTTTTCTTGGTACCTAATGATGTGAGGATGGCCAAATGCCAGGAGAGCTCTGAAGAAGGACGTTTCCTGAGAAAACAGGTAGTGGCTAACCACTTTTTCCTGACATCTTCACAGAGTTGGTCAAGGATACAAGATCTGAGAGAAGACAGGCCTTTCGGGGGAACATAGTATGGCCCACCAGTCAGAGGACACTCCGGATAGTCACAGACGTTCTTGGGGGAAGGAGGTGCCTTTGTGGGAGTGGGTGTGGGTTTGTTGTTTTGTCTCATATTCTGAGAATAGATTGGAAAGGCGGTTTGTTTGGTTTGGAGTGGACAGTTTCTAGTAAGTCATTTGACATGGCGAGTGTTTCTCTTTCTGTGTGTCCCACTGTGTCCGTTGTTGTAGACATTAGAAAAGAGAATGCATTAATGCATGTGTCCTGTCTAGTATAAATCTTCCCATAATTCATCCTGCCCAATATATGAATGGACTGCAGCTTGTCTTATCAATGTGCAACACCTGCTATCTTTCTAAGTTGTTGTTTTCTTCCTGAATTCTGGCCACTCTCCAGAATAGGCTCATGGATTTGTGTCCAAAATATGTAACACCTCCAAGCTCTGTGACATGTCCATGTACTGGATAGCTGAAGAGAATGGCGAGTATCTCAGAAAACTCAGATATCAGTGTGACCAGGAAAGTCTCAGTGCAGAAACCCTGCTTTGGGCCTTTTGCTTACTTATTGTTGTGTTGCACTGAATGTCAGGAAGGTCTTTGCCTCAGGCCACACCTTTGTGAAGCCTGAAGAAAACAGTTTACAAATGGAAATGAATGCGCCTCACCTGTGGCTCTTTATCATCCTCTTGGACCTGTGTGTGGCTGTGACTTAGATTCTCAGCACCTGATGGATCTTAAGAATGATCCCATGTGAGCTTCCAAAACCAAAATGGCAAAAAATATCATTCATTGTGGATGAAGTCTCTTGCCTTCTTCTGTTAGGTTCCTGCACTCCATCAAATGACAATAGGGATTCTTTGGGTCAAATGAGTTCTTCAAAGCCCTGCAGAGGTGCTTGTGTTTTGCATGACTCTAAATCACCTAAAGAATCGATACCTAAAATCAGTAGGCCTCAAATTGGAGAAACAAAGAAGTATTAACGGTAGGCTTATTTGTTCACTCCTGGTTCACAGAAACGGTGTCCAGGCTACCCTGACTTTAGGCAAATGAGGGGCAAACGAGCTGATTTTGGACAGTGTCTTGGGCTGCGCCCCTCATGGAAACCTCAAGCCAGAGGTTAAGATGATTGACTATGTGGAATAAGATGAAGGCCATGTGGGAGTGTTTTGGTTTTAATTTTGGTCATTTGTGTTGCATTGGAAAAAATGACTGGGTCCACGTGGGCTTGAACTCTGGTGTGATTCCCCTTAGAGACTGGGTTTTGGAACTGAACTCAGAGAAGCATTGCCATGAATTTTGTTGGGATTTTAAGAGGCCACGCATGAAAGTCACTCTTCGAAACTGAGACCTAGGCCCCGGGTGGATTTCCACAGAGGCCTGGGAATCTCAGCAAGGATATCACATGATTTTATTCTTAAAGAAATGGCAGCCATATTTGAGAGTCAAAACACACATGGACCTCACATTGTAGACCTCAATGGGCCTGGCCTAATGTGACCTTTTGTCCACTCTTTGGGAAGCCGTGCCTGTGAGAGTTCTCCAGAGATTTCATTGAAATGAGCTTCCTCACCATTTAATGTTTGCTGAATGAACTGAAACCCACAGTGCCTCCAACTTCATGCTTGAAAAATGGCTAGATAAATACCATGAAATTTTTGAAATTCCTATGACCAGGTGGCACTGGAGAAATATTGGATGTCCTGTTGCTCATCATGAGTATACCAGACAGTGCCTTGATTTACTGAGTTTCATGAAAATGGTGTAGAACAGAGATGCCAGTAAGTTGGAGCCTGCTGAGTAGTGGGTCTAGAGCAGTGGTGGGGAGGTGTTTGATAAAACATCCGTGGTAGGGCCATGTGGATCTACCATTGAATTCCAAATGGCTTATAACTTACAAGGTGCAGCTAGCAGACCCTTATATGTAAAGGCATCTTTTTATATGGAGAGTTTTCAGAGGAAAATTAAGAATCAGGTTGATATGGACAAGGGGTCAATGGGGCAAGCTGTGAGAGATAGGAGCCTAGTTGGTGCATTCTCTTGCAGACCCTGACCCACCACACGTGACAGAACCTCCTCCAGCACTGTGTCCCAGTTTAGCTCCTAGTATTTCATGAAACAAATACCAAACTCACAGTGCAGCAGCAAAAACACCACAAATTGGAGGAGGACCAAATGGCATCACAGTCCACACGGGGAGACACTTAGTCCCCAGTGGCCTCAGTTTACCTACAAAGAGAGGATTCAGCACTGCTTCATCTTGTTCATTGGAAAATAAGAAACCATGTCCTCCAGGTCACATAGATGCAGACCCAGCTTTGATGGTCTCACTACAGAGGAATCCAAATCTCCTGAAAACAACATATATTTCAAGTGTGGAAGCTCAGAGGCAGTTTCTCAAAAAGTTTTTAGGCCAGCAGAGCTCCATGTTTGTGGAGTGTTTACCCTGTCCCTTAGTTTTGGAAACTTCTCTACCACCTCCAAGGTTGTGAACTCCTGAGCATTTTCCATTCCAGATATGTATTCACTGATTTTGTAACTCTTCTCCTCTAATTGTGTCTTACTTGGGGTGAAGGTAATGTCAAGGCATTGTTCTGGATGAGAGCGGGAGGATATTTGTGCAGCATATATTTACATACACATTGGATTCATTTTCCAATTTTCCATTCGAAATACTCTATCCCTGACACTAACCCATACCTAGTAGTCTCAGACTATTCATCCTAATATAATGGAGAAAATTAACCCAACACAATGGAAATACAAGCATTTCAGAGGAGACATGTTGTATAGTTGGACTTGACATATGCATTATATAAGGTAGGAGTTATAAATTTAGTCATATTTTAATTGAAATATTCTCCATGTGTTTTTAAACTTAACAAATATGTGAATTCTTGTTTCCCTTTTCTGTAGCCTATTCAGACATGTATATTTATATGCATATATAGAATCCTACCAGGTATCACACGTACATTTTTGTGAGGTGGCTGTCTTGGCAGATACAAATTGTGAGAAGTGTTCACTCCTCCTTAATGCTGTTGGAAATGAAAATTCAACCTATAGGAGAGCGTCCTAGTAGAACAACATTATATATTAACTCATGTTCAGTAAAATAAATATTTTTGCATTTGTGGATGATATATATTTACTGATGAATTTCAATTGGCATTTATATTGGTTCTTTTTAATGTCTGTGAGTGTTGTGTGTGTGTGTGTGTGTGTGTGTGTATAGATGTAGATATAGATATAGATATACTCTCCAAATTTTTCAAAATATGAAATATATGTGTCTAATATACACTCTCTAAATTCATTCATGTTCATGTATGTGGATTTATAATCCACTTTTCACAAGATTATAATCAGAAATATTCATCCACCTGAAATACATATTTGTTTCCTAGTACTGAAAACTAACTTCAGTGAATGGTGCATACAAATCCTAATTATTCTACAGTAACTGATGCAGTCTAACATCAATGCAAGTAGAATCCTATGGGACATGATATGTAATTTGTCATTCATTTGTATTCGACACTGGTACATTATTATTTCTTCAGTTTTTGCACATCATAAGATATACCTTTGCCAAGGCAGTGACCTCATTCAGTTCCAAAGAATGTGACATACCTCATTTCCTTGGTGATGGAACTCTCTGAACTTTGTATCCAAGGAGCCAGGCACCCAGAGGCAGTTTCAGTCCCAGTCCCAGTGGGCTCACTTGTTTGGATTTAGCAAGGATAAAGTCAGTCATTCTTGGTTCCTACTGAAGTGAGGATTACCAAATGCCTGGAGAGCTCTGAAGAGGGAACTTTCCTGAGAAAGCAGGTAGTAGCTCTCCATTTTTTCCTTACAACTTTACAGAGTTCGCCAAGGAAAACAGATCTGAGAGAGGACAGGCCATTTCAGAAGAACAGAGTATGGCCACCAGTCAGAGGACACTCTGGTTAGTCACACAGCTACTTGGGGAAGGAGGTGCCTTTTTGGGAGTGGGTGTGGGTTTGTGGTTTGTCTCATGTTCTGAAAATAGGTAGGAATGGCGGTTTGTTTGTTTTGGAGTGAACTGTTTCTGGTAAGTCGTTTGACGAGGTGAGTGTTTCCATGTCTGTGTATCCCACTGTGCCTGTGGTAGTAGACATGAGAAAAGAGAATGCAGCAATGGATGTGTCATGTCTAGTATAAAGCTTCCCAGCATTCATCCTGCCCAATTTATGAATGGAGTGTGGCTTGCCTTATGCACGGGCAACACCTAATACCTTCCTAAGTCCCTGTTTTCTTCCTGAATTCTGGCCACTCTCTAGAATAGGCTCATGGTTATGTGTCCAAGATACGTACCAAATCCAAGCTCTTTGACATGGCCATGTACTGGATACCTGAATGGAATGGCCCGCATCTCAGAAAACTCAGATATCAGTGTGACCAGGAAAGTCTCAGTGGAGATACCCTGCTTTGGGCCTTTTGCTTACCTATTGTTCTGTTGCCCTGAATATCAGAAAGGTCTATGTCTCATGCAACCCCTTTGTTAAGCCTGAAGAAAACAGTTTTCAAATGGAAATGAATGTGCATCACCTCTGGCTCTTTGCTTAATTTCATTGGAAAACGATGTGTCTGATTCAGGCCCTTTGCCCTGTTTTAGGCTGTGACTTAGATTCTCACCACCTGATGGATGTAAAGAAAGATCCCATATGTGCATCTAAACCAAAATGGAAAAACGTTCAATCAATGTGCATGAAGTATATTGCCTTCCTTTGTTAGGTTTCTGAAATCCATCATGTCAGAATAGGGATCCTTTGGGTGAAATGAGTTCTTCAAATCTTTGCAGAGGTGCTTGGCTTTTCTCATGACTCCAATTCACAAAAAGAATCTAGACCCCACAGTCAGAGAGGCTCAAATTGGAGAAGCGAAGCAGTATTAAGGGCAGGCCTATTTGATCACTCCTGGTTCACAGGAAGGGTGTCCAAGCCACCCTGTCATTCAGCAAATGAGGGGCAAGGGAGCTTATTTTGGACACTGTCTTGGGATGTGCCTCTCATGAAAACCTCCATCCAGATGTTATGATGAGTATCTTTATGGTAGAAGATGAGGGCCATGTAGGAGTGTTTTGGTTATAATTGTGGTCATTTGTGTGGCAGTTGGAAGAGATGACTGGGTCCACCTGGGCATGAATTCTGCTGTGATTCCCCTTAGAGACTGAGTTCTGGAACTGACCTCAGAGAAGTATTGACATGAATTGTGTGGGGATTTTAGGAGGCCAGGAATGAGAGTTGCCATTGGGAACCTGGGATCAAGGCCCAGAGTGGCTTTCCACAGAACACTGGGAATCACAGCCAGGATATTACATGATTTTATTCTGAAAGACTTGGCAGGCATAATTGAGATTCAAAACACACTTGGACCTCGCTTTGTAGACCTCAATGGGCCTGGCTTCATGTGACTTTTTGGCCACTCTTTGGGTAGACTTGCCTGTGAGAGTGCTCCAGAGATTTCCCTGAAATTAGCTTCCTCACCATTTAATGGTTCCTGAATGAATTGAAACCAACATTGCCTCCAAATGCATCTGTGAAAAAATGCTAGATAATTACCATGAAATTTTACAAATTCCGATGACCAGCTGGCACTGGAGGACCTTTGATGTCCTGTTGATGATCATGAGTATACCAGACAGGGCCTTGATTGACTGTGTTTCATGAAATTGGTGTAGAACAGAGATGCCAGTAAGTTGGGGCCTGGTAAGTAGTGGGCCTAGAGCTGTGTTATGCAAATGTGTGATAAAACATCTGTGGTGGGGCCATGTGGATCTTCCATTGGCTTCCAAATGGCTGTGACTGACATGGTGCAACCATCACACCCATATATGTAAAGGCATATTTTTATATGGAGAGGTTTCAGAGCAATGTTCAGTATCATGTTGTAATTGTCAAGGGGGCAAGCTACTTGAGATAGAACCCTGGTTGGTGCATTCTCCTGGAGACCCTGCCAACCACACCTGACAGAACTCCCTTCAGCACTGTGTCCCATTTGAACTCATTGTATTTCATGAAGCAAATACCAAACTCCCAGTGCAGCAGCAAGAAACACCACGAAAATTGGAGGATGACCATTGGTTTCACAGTCCACACGGGAAGACCCTTAGCCCTCAGTGGCCAAAGTTTACCTACAAAAAGAGAATTCATCACTGCTGCCTCATTTTTATTTTAAAATAAGTAACCATTTCCTCCAGGTCACATAGATGCAGATCCAGCTTTGATGGTTTCACTACAAATAAAGCTAAAGCTCCTGACAACAACATATATTTCAAGTGCCCAACCTCAGAGGCAGATTCTCAAAAAGTCTTTTGGCCAGCAGAGCTCCATGTTTGTGGAGTGTTTACCCTGTCTCTTACTTTTGGAAACTCCTCTACCACCTCCAAAGATGTGAAATCTGGAGCATTTTCCATTCTAGATATGTATTCACAGATTTTCTAACTCTTCTCCTCTAATTGTGTCTTACTTGGGGCGAAGGTAATGTCAAGGCATTGTTCTGGAGGAGAGTGGGAAGATTTTTCCGTAGCATATATTTGCATACACATTGGATTCAGTGTCCTATTTTCAATTCAAAATACTGAATACCTGACTCTAACCCATACCCTACCAGACTCTGACTACTAATCCTAATATGATGGAGAAAAATAACCCACAAAGAATAGAAATACAAGCAGTTCAGAGTAGGCATGGTGTATAGATGGACTTGCCTTTTGCATGATACAGAGTTGGAGTTATAAATCTAGTCAATTGTTTGTTGAAATAGTTGTCCTAGTATTTTTAAGGTTAACAAATATGTGAATTCCTGTCTTCCTTTCTCTGTATTCTTATATGCACATATAGATTCCTATCTGGTACCACACGTACATTCTTGTGAGGTGGCTGACTTGGCAGATACAAATTGTTAGAAGAGATCACTCCTACTAAACCCTGTTGGAACTGAATATTCAACCTATGGGTGAGCTTGCTAGTTGAAGAGCATTATACATAAATCCATGTTCAGTAAAATGAATATTTTTAGATCTGTGGATGGTATATATTTTATAATGAATTTTGATTGACATATATATTGCTACTTTTTTGTCTGTGTGTGTGTTTTATGTATATGTATATATATGTATATATATATATATATATATATATATATATATATATATATATATATATATACACTCTCCAGATTTTTCAAAATATGAAATATATGTGTCTTATATTCACTCCCTAAATTCATTCATGTTCATGTATGTGGATTTATAATCAACTATTCACAAGATTATTCTCAGAAATATTCATCCACCTGAAATTTGCCCAGTGCTCTCAAATGTCAATCCTATTTGTGACTACATATTTGTTTCTTCCTAAGATTATATATTTAAACTCAACCCTGTTCAAAATGTCTAATCCTATCACTCACTTTATACTCTGCCTGATTTTGTAATGTCTATATTGATATATGCTTTCCTACATATTTTCCCCAGTTCATCATTGTGACTGACTCTTCACCTGTGCTGACATTTACATTCACTCTCTAATCGAAATCCTATTGCTAAGAAACTTTTGTTCCAAATCTTATACTCACCCTTCTTCCTAAACTTATTGACTATCTTCGTAATGCTACAGACTATCCCTTTTTGACTGGATGTTCTCTTCTACATTTAATCATCCAAGTAAATGTGGTGCGAGCTTCAGAGGAGGAGACTACCAACAGACAATCTCATGCAACATCAAACGGTTTATTGGGTGTCCAGCAGGCTGGGGTTCAGAGCTCACCTGAATAGAGCAGATAGCCCTGAGAATAGCTGAAGTAGAGCTTATATACTTTCCCTGGAGAGGGAAGGGAGGGAATTGTATTGATGGGTCAGGGCGAGTGGGCGGTTTGCATGCAACTGGGAGAGGGAGTACATTCTGCAATTTGGCAGCTGGGGATAGAACATTCTGGGAACAAGATTTGCAAACATTTCTCAAGATTTCAACAGTGTTCTGTTAAGCATACAGAAAAACAAGATGTGACAAGTACCTATTTTATTAATATTTCATTCCCCACTTCTTCTTCTGGCTAATTTTAATCATAAAAATGATCATTGGAGGGTGTCACATTCAATGTCTGCTAGTGGGGTATTACCATAAGTTTAACTCGTCCAATTTGAGCCTGGAGAAAAGACATTACACGGTTGAGCAAACAGGGTTTTATAGTTAGCAATAATATGAGGATTATTATTGGACCGGCCAGGGTTGATAAAAACGTAGTTAACCAGGGGGACTGTGTGAACCAAGACTCAAGCCACCCTTTTTGGGCCTCTCTCACTTGTTGATGCTCTTCAAGGTGTCTTTTAAATTTACTCATAGATTTTATTACAACTCCAGTATAGTCAGCATAAAAACAACATTCTTCCCTCAATGCAGCACAAAGGCCCCCTTCTCTAATGAAGAGGAGGTCCAACCCTCAACTGTTCTGTAAAACAACTTCAGAGAGAGAGGTTAAAGTTTCATGCAAAGCCCTGAAGGAGGTTTCTAATATCTTACTTTTGCTCTATTGCTGCTTCTTTTGGGTCATCTTTTGTTTCCCATGGACAATGCCTCTGGTTCCTCTGCCCACCCGTGCAGCAACTCCTATTCCTAATAGGATGGCTAAAGTGAGGGATATATGTTCCCAGTGGAACCGGTTGTATGCCCCCCCTATTTGATCCTCAAATGAACCTGCGTCATGATAGAGCACTCTGGGAAACATCTGCACCATTACACAAATTATCACATATCTTGATCATTTCATGAAAACATAAACGATGTTTAAGTATATAGAATTATGCTGTTGTAGGCACTGACAAAGCAAGGCACCTAAGATAGCACTCAAGAGAGGGAAACAGTCCTATTTGGTTGCAACCGGATTCAGAGGGCATTGCTTCTATTGTAATCAATTAATCCCCTGAAACTCAAGTTTAGGTAGTTTCAGAAATTTGTACCCAACATATAAGGCATGGGGCTCAGAAGTTCACAGTCTTCAGAAGTTTAAAAAAGCAGTATTTGTTTCTGTTTTTCCTTCTGTTCTGGGCAAGTTAACTTTTCAAGGACACCTGGGAGGAGGAGAGCTTTTTCTTCCCTTTCTTATTTTCCCCCTGCCAGCTGTTACCATGGAGCCCGGTTGGTAATTTCTTTATCTTAGAAATGTAGCCATCTCTGTGAAGCCCCAGCTGAAGGCCAGAGGACTTGTTCACATATTTTGTGAAAAACTAGTTAGTGGTTGTCTAGCTTAGAAGTACTGAGATTTTTAGCCAGTGGCCAAGTAGAACAGGGCAATACAAAAGAGAATGTTTATCTACATTAAAGTCTTTATTGGGACTCTTTGACTGAAAGTTCAAAACTCAGCCATGGTGAAGACTTCTGTAGAAGGTCATTTAAGACTTTTCTGTGGACCTGGTACAGAGGGGGAAAGACGGGGAAGTTGGGGCTGAGAGCACCTCCGAGGATCTGAGAATGAGGGAAAAGAGAGATGTAAAAGAATAATGCGAAAGGGTATTGGGAATTTCCTAGCAGCAAACTTGAGCAGTAGATCAGGTAGAGCAGAGTGAAAGACGGGAGTGAGGATCCCAAAATCCTGTGAGGGACTTTAAATTTTAGTAACCTGTTTTCAGTGATGACAAAGCAACTTTAAAGGCGAATTATATTACATCTTGGATAAGGGTCTCAGGGCTCTCCTCAGCTCGTTTGAGCATTGGGTTAGCTGGTAAGAGGACCTGGTGGGACCCGGTGAGGGCACTGACAGGAGATGAGAGGAATGAGTCGGTGGAGCGGTACCTATGTACCTGCTACCTCAGCAAGGGGCCGATGGTCTGAGAACTGGTGGAGCTTTGGGTTTCTGATCTAGTTATTGGAGGGGAGAAATCAAGTTGCTGAGATGGGAGTGACATCAGAGGGTCTGGGGCAGAAGGCTGAGGATAATGATCTATTGGAGAAGCATAGTTCAGGATGTGAGTGAAGGAGGGAATAGGCTTCCACATAGGGGAATTTCCTTTCACTCTTTTGAGCACTTGCAGAAGTCAAAAAGGTCATGCAAAATTTGAGGATCTAGAGACCCCTCTGGGTGCCATAGTTTTTGGTTGTCTAATTGGTAATGTGGCCAATGCTGTGTACTGAATTTGATGAAGAATTGGGGTTCCATGAGGCAGCCCCTGTATGCACACATTCCCATGACATACAGAAAAAGTCGGCTTTTCCCCCACACAGCCGTTACTCTTTGTGGCTTTGATAGTCTGCCAGGCAAACTTAGTAATCTAGACTAGCCAACCTGCATCTGGCTTGCGTGTCCCTACATCCATAATGTTTGTTTCCATTATCTATGGTACAGAAGGGATTTAATGGTATTTTAGTGGGATCCTCTTCATCAGTGATATCACAATAGGAAATACCTATAGCCAGCTAACAAATGTCTGGGTGGAGAGATGGCCACCAGGTCCCTAAGGGGGCTGTATGCGAGATAGACCATACTTCTTTTCCAGTAGGATTTGTGATCAGCCATCACTGCTTAATGGGCTGATGAGGGTTAGGACTACTTGTAGCCAAGGGGAGAGTATATAACCTTATTCACATTGCGAATACACAATTTGAAACTGTTACCAGTCTTTTTCAGTTTCCAGAAAGATTCTGTACAGGGAGCAGGCTTGAGGTGAGAGGCATGGATCCTGGAAGTGATTCTGTTTACGTTTACCACTGTAGGTGTTATAATAGCACCTGGTATGGTCCTTTTCAGCGGGGTACCAGGGATGACACCTGATATCATCTTACATAGATGAAATCTCTTACTTGATATGGATGTGGAATCCCCTGGTTCCCAGTTGGGTAGGCAGTGGCCAGTTGTTTTCACAGGTATTACTGAGTTCTTTCAAGATCTTTAAGTCTGTCAAGCAAGGGGGTGTGGAAAGGATCTTTAGGTCTTACAGTTGGGCTTAGGTCCCCTACTGGAGGAGGGCCACCATAAAGAATTTCACACGTGGTAAGGTTACTCAAAGAAACAAAGGGATTTTTTCTTGCATGAAACATTGCATAAGGCAGGAGCATAGTCCAATCCTATGCTGGTCTCTAAGCTTAATTTCGTTAAGGTCTCTTTAATGGTTCTATTCATTCTTTCTACTTGTCTTGAACTCTGTGGTCTATAAGCACAATTTAACTTCCAATTAATCCCCAGGTTCCTGGCTAACCCCTGACTTACCTGGGCCATGAACATCGGTCCATTGTCAGATCCTATTACCTGCTTAGCTTCCTCCAATGGTAGAGAGGCTTAGTCAGCAGCAGCGGAATCACTTAGAGTGTGTTGTGTGTTAGGGGACGAGGGCAGGGGATAAGGAGGGGGAGAAGAGTCCAGTAGAGTCAAATCTGTGACTCAGGGAGAACAGAGGGTGGAGGAGGAGGAGGTTGAGAGGGTTTGAGAGATCATGGGGGAAGGAGTAGGAGCAGAGGTAGGGGCAAGGAAAGGCTTCACCCATGGAGGAGGAGATTTGCAGAGGTCCTGCCAAGTTAAGATATATGGCTGTTGATCCGGATGGCTATGTGGCGCTGGCTGAAAGACAATACCTCTGACTTTTTAAATTAGTAGGAAGTAGAAAGATCCTTCTAGGGGCCATACGACTCCAAAGATGGGCCATTCTGAGGCACAGAGATTCTGCCAGGTCCAGCGTTTTACTAAAAAAAGAAAGATTCTGAGCCCTTAAGCGGACTTTGGTCCAGTGATCAAGGGTCAGGGACAGAGGCATTGACGTGCTCTGTTCCATAATGAAAGTTCCACAAACAGTAAAAGCAAGGACACACGACACAGATAAGACAAGACCATAAAGACAGGCAATGAACGTCCAACACTGAGACCAGGAATGAGTAGCCGGCAAAACCCAATGGTATGGCAACAACGAATCTAAAAGAAAATATCACTGAGTCGAGAAGACTATTGTTCCTTGATTTCCCGAGTTCTCTGCGGGGTCCTCCAGAGAGGTGCCCTTTGTCTCTGTGACACGTCTCTCAGCCACCGTCGGAGAGAGCCCAGGCTCTTCATCGCCAGCAATTTTGCCAAGCCCTAACAAGAAACCTGAAACCGGAAAGAGGCGCCTTACTTGCTCCAAGAGGAGCCCGTTGGGGTCTCTCCTCCGCCACTGCTGGAACTCGGTGGAACCTCAATATGTAAAGGTCAGGCGAGTGTCAGAGGAAGATACTATCAAGAGACTGTCTCATGCAACAGCAAAGGGTTTATTTGTGGTCCAGCATGCTGGAGCTCAGAGCTAAATTAAATAGAGCAGAGACCTCTGAGAACAGCTTAAGCAGAGCTTATATACTTTCCTTGGAGAGGGAAGAGAGGGAAGTTTAGTGATGGGTAAGGGCGAGTGGGCGGTTTGCATGACACCGAGTGAGGGAGTACATTCTGCAGTTCGGCTGTTGGGAACAGTACATTCTAGAACAAGATTAGCAAACATTTCTAAAGATTTCAAAAGTGTTTTGTTAAGCATACAGAAAAACAGGAAGTGACAAGTACCTATTTTATTAATTTTATTAACCTTTCACTACCGACTATGCCTTTTTGACTTGATGTTCCTTCTACATTAATTCATGCAACGTACAAGGTGCTATGCCATTGTATATCGATTTATCTGAGACAACTCTGCAGAACGTAATTCAACACCACGTATCCCTATCAAGGGCCCAATGCCCTTCTGGGCTTCAAATCAGACTTAGATTTCTTTTTTCATACATATATTTCACCTATATATTCTTCTACACATAGCAAGTTCTCAATACGATCATTCATCCAGCAAAATGATTTCTAACCCAAATCGATCATGTTTTTAACTATAACTGGACACTGTTCCCTCAATCTAACTTTACAGAAGAGCAGGGAAGGAGTTGATATTACAATACAGAAATGTAGAAAAACTTCCACCTGCTGAGAACCTCAAAGGTCCATGCAGAAATGATCCCTGGAGAAGATGTAGGAAGCAATAAAGGACCTGAGAGACCAAAAGTCATCTTCCATGGCAAATAACCCGGTCAGGATAAAAGGTTGTGTCTGAATCAGATTTTTTTTAATGTAGAGATCATGGACCAAACCAGGCCTGTGTGGAGATCTATTCCTGGGTGCCTTTGGTTGATATACCATTCTAACTTGTGAAAATGTCACAGGAAGTAGGGGCAGCCTCAATCTCTTGGGACCCTTGGAAGCAACAGTTAGGACAAAGTGGCTGCCAAGACAGTGCCCTCATTCAGTTCAGGAAGGAAGTGACCTCACCTCACTTTCTTGGTGATGGAACTCTCTGAACGTGGGATCCAGGAAGCCAGGCACACAGAGCCAATCCAAGTCCCAGTCCCAGTGGTCTCACTTGTTTGGATTTACCAAGGACAGGGTCAGTATTTTTTGGTACCTACAGATGTGACGAAGGCCAAATGCCAGGAAAGCTCGGATGCAGGGTTTTTCATGAGAAAGCAGGTAGTTGCTCACCGTTGGCTCCTAAGAAGTTCACAGAGTTGGCCAAGGAGACAAGATCTGAGACAGGAAAGGCCATTTTGGGGGAACATATTATGGCCCACAAGTCAGAGGACACTCTGGATATTCACAGACCTACTTAGGGGAAGGAGGTGCCTTTGTGGGTGTGGTTGTGGGTTTGTGGTTTTGTCTCATTTTCTGAGAATAGGTAGGACAGTCGGTTTGTTTCATTTGAAGTGCACTGTTTCTAGTAAGTCTTTTCACAGGGCGAGTGTTTCTATGTCTGTGTATTCCACTGTTTCCGTGGTTGTAGACATTAGAAAAGAGAATTCATCAATGGATATGTCGTGTCTAGTAGAAAGCTTCTCAGCATTCATATTGCCCCGTTTTTGAATGGACTGTAGCTTGCCTTATCGATGAGCAACACCTGCTACCTTCCTAAGTTTCTATTTTCGTCCTGAATTCCGGCCAATCTCAAGAATAGGCCCATGGTTTTGTGTCCAAGATATGTACCACCTCCAAGCTCTGTGACATGGCCATGTACTGGATAGCTGTAGGTGATGGCGAGCATCTCAGAAAACTCAGATATCCGTGTGACCAGGAAAGTCTCAGAGGAGAAATCCTGCTTTGGGCCTTTTGCTTACCTATTGTTCTGTTGCCCTGAATGTCAGGAAGGTCTTTGCCTCAGGCCACCCCTTTGTGAAGCCTGAAGAAAACAGTTTTCAAATGGAAATGAATGGGCATACCTGTGGCACTTTCCTTAATTGCTTTGGAAAGGGATGTGTCTGAATCAGGCCCTTGGCCCTGTGTGTGGCTGTGGCTTAGATTCTCAGCACCTGATGGATCTAAAGAAAGTTACCATGTGTGCATCCAAAAGAAAATTCGCCAAAAGAACAATTATTGGGATGAAGTCTCTCGACTTCCTCTGTAAGGTTCCTGACCTCCATCAAGTGAGAATGGGATCCTTTGGGTCAAAAGAGTTCTACAAAACCTGCAGAGGCTAGCCCATTGTTCTTGGGTTTTCTCATGACTAAAATTCACATAAAGAATCTAAACCCCACAGACAGTAGTCCTCAAATTGGAGCAGTATTAATGGCAGGCCTATTTGATCAATTTTGGTTCACAGGATGGGTGTCCAGGCCACCTTGACTTTAGGCAAATGAGGGGCAAAGGAGCTTATTTGGGACACTCTCTTGGTCTGCGCCCCTCATGGAAACCTCCAGCCAGATTATGATGAGTGTCTATATGAAAGAAGATGAGGGCCATATGGGAGGGTTCTTGTTTTAATTGTGGTAATTTGTGTGGTAGTTGGAAGAGATGACTGGGTCCACCAGGGCTTGAACTCTGGTGTGATTCCCCTTAGAGACTGAGTTCTGGAACTGACCTCAGAGAAGTATTGCCATGAATAGTGTTGGGATTTTAGGAGACCACGCATGAGAATCGGTTTTGGAAACTGAGATCTAGGCCCAGGATGGCTTTCCACAGAGCTCAGGGATTCTGAGCCAGGATATCACATGATTTAATTCTTAAAGACTTGGTAGCCATAGTTGAGAGTCCAAACACACATGGACCTCACATTGTATACCTCAATGGGCCTGGATTCATGTGTCCTTTTGGCCACTCTTTGGGAAGGCTTGCCTGTGAGTGTTCTCCAGAGCTTTCATTGAAATGAGCTTCCTCACCATTTAATGGTTCCTGAATTAAATGAAACACACAGTGCCTCCAACTTCATCCTTGAAAAATGACTAGATTAATACCATGAAATTTTTGAAATCCCCATGACCAGGTGGCACTGGATAACCTTTAGATATCCTGCTGCTGATCATGAGTATAACAAACAGTGCCTTGATTGACTGAGTTTCGTGAAAATGGTGTAGAACAGAAATGCCAGTAAGTTGGAGCCTGCTGGGTAGTGGGTGTAGAGCAGTGTACTGTAGGTGTGTAAATAAATATTTTTGGTAGGACCACCTGGATCTTCCATTGGCTTCCAAAACTTGCGACTGACATGGTGCAGGCAGCAGACCTTTATATGTAAAGGCATCTTGTTATATGTAGAGGTTTCAGGGCAATGTTCAGAATCAGGTTGCTATAGTCAAGGGGAAAGCTATGTGGGATAGAAGCCTGGTTCGTACATTCTCTTTCCGACCCTGACCAACCACACATGACAGAACTCCCTCCAGCATTGTGTCCCAGTTGAACATATTGTATTTCGTGAAGCAAATACCAAATTCCCAGTGCAGCAGTAAGAAACACCCTGAAAAGTGGAGGATAACCAAATGGCTTCACAGACCACACGGGAAGACACTTAGCTCCCAGTGGCAACAGTTTACCTACAAAGGGAGAATTCAGACCTGCTGCCTCATGTTCATTACAAAATAAACAACCATGTCCTCCAGGTTACATAGATGCAGACCCAGATTTTTGGTGTCACTATAAACGAAGCTAAATCTCCTGACAATTACATATATTTCTTTTTCTTTTTTTAATTAATTTTCATTGTAGGTTGTTCAAAACATTACATACTTCTTGATATATCATATTTCACACTTTGATTCAAGTGGGATATGAGCTCCCATTTTTATTCCATATACAGATTGCAGAATCACATCAGTTGCAGAACCATTGATTTACATATTGCCATACATATATTTCTTGTGCCTAACCTCAGAGGAAGTTTCTCAATAAGTCTTTAGGTCAGCACAGCTCCATGTTTCTGGAGTGTTTACCCTCTCCCATACTTTTGTAAACTCTTTTACCACCTCCAGTGTTGTGAACTCCTGAGCATTTTTTATTCCACATATGTATTCACAGGTTTTCTAACTCCTCTCCTCTAATTGTGTCTTACTTTTAGCGATGGTTATGTCAAGGCATTGTTCTGGATAAGAGAGGGATGATTTTTGTGTATCACATGTTTGCATACACATTAGATTCATTTTCCTATTTTCCATTTGAAATACTGAATCCCTGACACTAACCCATACCCTACTAGACTCTGACTACTAATCCTAATATCATGGAGAAAAAAAAACCTAACTGAATAGAAGTACAGTCCTTTCATAGGAAGCATGGTGTATATTTGTATTTGTCTTCCTCTTTATCAAGAGTATGTGTTTTAAATTTAGTAAACTTTTCATTTTAATATTTCTCCATGATTTTTTAAAGTTATCACATATGTAAATTCCTGTCTCCCTTTCTCTGTATCCTATTCAGCACATGTAATTTTTTTATGCATATACAATATCCTACCTGGTATCACACGTACATTCTTGAAAGAACACTGGCTTTGGAATATAAAAATTGTGAGAAGAGATAACTTTCCCTAAATAATGATGGAACTGAAAATTCCACCTATGGGTGAGCTTCCTAGTGAAAAACACTATACATAAATCCATGTTCAGTAAAATGAATATTTTTGGATTTGTGAATGAATTATATTTCATGATGAATATCGATTGGCATATATATTGCTAAATATTAATGTGTGTGTGTGTGCGTGTGTGTGTGTGTGTGTGCGTGTGTGTGTGTGTGTGTATATTCTCCAGATTTTAAAAAAATATGAAAAATATGTGTCTTATTATACACTCCCTAAATTCATTCATATTCATTTATGTTCATTTAAATTCAAATTTTCACAAGATTATTCTCAGTAATATTCATACACCTGAAATATATTTTGGTTTCCTACTACTGAAAACTAAGTTCAGTGGATGGTGCTTAAAAATCCTAATATTTCTACAGTAACTGACCCAGTTTAACATTAATGCAAGTAGATTGCTATGGGACATGATGTGTAATTTGAAGTTCATTTTTACTCAACACTGGTACATTACTATTTCTTCAGTTTATGGACATCATAGGATGTATTTTTTCATCCACAACTTCACAAATTTTTTTGGCATTTTGTTCACTTTCAATTACTTACTACTTCAGAACACATGTATTCCTCCATGTTTCTTTACTGGTCTTTTCACTAGACTTCTTTCTAAACACATTATTTTCGATTCCATAATCATTTTTGAAGCAAAACTCACTCTTCACGATAAACCATTACCCTAATAATACCATTGCATATATAACTCGTTGGAATGATGGTATATATATCAATATAAGATTTCCAATATATTTTCAGATGCAAACTCAAACCATTATTTAATGTTGGATCCAGTTACATACTTTATTCACAATATGGTCTATTCATGCATCATCTCAATAATCATCAACACAAGGTACACCTATTTTTATCCCCAGTACTAATTTATAAGTTTCCAGAATATTACTCCCCTTTATAGTGCAAGAAATACTCATGTCACCTGATCTACATATACATTTTACCACAGTAGTATTCTGTACACAAAATGCAAAGGTCACACATATGATTGTACCAAAGCCTAAATGGGAAGTGACCATGGATTACTAAAAGCATCTATGTCCAGGGTGCCTACTGCTCTCAAATGTCAATCCTATTGGTTACTACATATTTGTTTCTTCCTAAGATTATATATTTAACCTCAAGCCTTTTGAAAATATCTAATCCTATCACTCACTTTATATGTTTCCTGATTTCCTAATGCCCCTATTGATATCTGCTTTCCTACATATTTTTCCCAGTTCAACATTGTGACTGTCTCTTCACATGTGCTGACATTTACATTCACCCTCTAACTGAAAACCAATTGCTAAAGAACTTTTGGTCCAACTCCGAGACTCACTCTTCTTCCTAAACCTACTTACTATCTTCCTAATCCTACAGACTATCCCTTTTGACTGGATGTTCTCTTCTACTTTCAATCATCCGAGGTATAGGGTCCTATGCCATTGTATATCGATTTATCTGAGACCTCGGTGCAGAACATGATTCAATCTAAGTATACCAATCAAGGGCCCAATGCCTTTCTGGGCTTCAAATCTTTCCTAGATCTCTGTTCTCATACATATATTTCACATTTATATTGTTATAAATATCACAGGTTCCCAATACCATAATTCATCCAGCAGAATGACTCCTAACCCAAATCGAACATGCTATTAACACTAACCATACACTGTTCCCTCAATCTCACTTTACAGAAGAGCAGGGACAGAGTTGGTCTTAAAATCCAGGAAGGTAGGGTATCATTCCCCAGCTGAGAACCTCAAAAGTCCCTGCAGAAATAATCCCTGGAGAAGGTGTAGGCAGGTATGAAGGATTTGAGAGAGCAAAAGTCATCTTCCATGGCAAACAACCTGGTCAGGTTGAAGGGATGTGTCTGAATTAGCCTCTCTCTTCCTAATGTAGAGAAGATGGACCAAACCATGGCTGTGTGGAGAGCTGTTCCCCGGTGCCTATGGTTGATATACCATTCTAACTTATGAATGAGTCACAGCAAGTAGAGGCAGACTCCATCTTTTGAGAACCTCGGAAGCAACTGTTAAAACAAAGTGGTTTCCAAGGCAGTGACTTCATTCAGTTCTTGAAGGAAGTGACCTCACCTTACATTATTGGTGATGAAAGTCTGTGATCTTGGGATCCAGGAAACCAGGCACACAGAGTCAAACCCACTCCATGTCCCAGTGGGCTCACTTGTTTGGATTTAACAAGACAGAGTCACTCTTTCTTGGTACCTACTGATGTGAGGACAGTCAAATGCCTGGAAACTATGAAGACTGGCCTTTCCAGAGAAAGCAGGTAGTTTCTCACCACGGGCTCCTGACAACTTCACAGAGTTGGCTAAAGAGACCAGATTGAAGACAGGACACGCCATTTTTGGGGAACATAGTATGGCCCACAAGTCAGAGGACACTCCGGATAGACACAGACCTACTTTGGGGAAAGAGGTACCATTTTGGGTGTGAGTGTGAGTTTGTGGTTTTGTCTCATGTTCTGAGAATAGTTAGGAAAGCTGGTTTGTTTGTTTTGGAGTGAACTGTTTCTAGTAAGTCCTTTGACAATGTGAGTGTTTCTGTGTCTATATATCATACTGTGTCCGTGATTGTAGACAGTAGAAAAGAGAATGCATCAATGGATGTGCCCTGTCTACGAGAAAGCTTCAAAGCATTCATCCTGTGCAATTTATGAATGGACTGCAGCTTGCCGTATGGATGGGCAATTCCTGCCATCTTTCTAAATTCCTGTTTTCTTCCTGAATTCTGGACACTCTCCAGAATACGCTCATGATTTTGTGTCCAAGATATGTACCACCTCCATCTCTGTGACATGGCCATGTACTGGATAGCTGATGGGAATGGTGAGTATCTCAGAAAACTCAGATATCAGTATGCCCAAGAAAGTCTCAGTGGAGAAACCCTGCTTTGGGCCTTTGCTTACCTATTCTGTTGCCCTGAATGTCAGGAAGGTCTTTGCCTTAGGCCACACTTTGTGAAGCCTGAAGAAAATAGTTTTCAAATGGAATTGAATGGTCATTACCTTTGCCTCTTCGGTTAATTGCTTTGGAAATGGATGTGTCTGAATCAGCCTCTTGGCCCTATGTGAGGCTGTGGCTTAGATTCACAGTACATGATGGGTCTAAAGAAAAATCCCATGTGTGCATCCAAAACCAAAATGGACAAAAGAACTGTCATGGTGGATAGAGTCTCTCGCCTTCATCTGTAAGGTTCCTGACCTCCATTAAGTGAGAATAGGGATCATTTGGGTCAAGTGAATTCTTTAAAGCCCTGCAGAGGCTATCCCATAGGTTCGTGGGTTTTCTCATGACTCCAATTCACATCTATGTTTACTGAAGAGCAGCGACAGTGTTGGTCTTACAATACAGGAATGCAGTGGATCTTCCATCTGTTGAGAACCTCAAAGCTCCATGCAGAAATGATCTCTGGAGAAGATGTAGGCAGCTATGTAAGACCTGAGAGAGCAAAAATCATCTTCCATGGCAAACAACCTGGTCAGGATTAAGGGTTGCGTCAGAATGAGCCTATCTCTTCTTAATGTAGAGAAGATGTACCAAACCCGGCCTGTGTGGAGAGCTGTTCCCTTTTGCCTACGGGTGATATACCATTTTAACTTGTGAAAGTGTCACAGGAAGTAGGGGCAGCCCTCATCTCATGGGACCGTTGGGAGCAATTGTTATGACAAAGTGGTTGCCAAGGCAGTGATCTCATTCAGTTCCTGAAGGAAGTGATCTCATCTCACTTCCTTGGTGATGGAACTCTCTGAACTTGGTATACAGAAAGCCAGGCACCCAGAGCCAGTCCCAGTCCTAGTCCCAGTGGTCTCACTTTTTTGGATTTACAAAGGACAGAGTCAGTATTTCTTGATACCTACTGATGTGAGGATGGCCAAATGCCAGGAAAGCTCGGAAGAGGGGCTCTTCCTGAGAAAGCAGATAGTGGCTCACTCCTGGCTTCTAACAACTTCACATTGTTGGCCAAGAAGATCAGATCTGAGACAGGTCAGGCCATTTCGGAGCATCATAGTATGACCCATCAGTCAGAGCACACTCCGGAGAGTCACAGACCTATTTGGGGGAAGGAGGTGCCATTGCGGGTGTGGGTTTGTGGTTTTGTCTCATGTTCTGAGAATAGGTAGAAAAGGCAGTTTGTTTGGTTTGGAGTGAACTGTTTCTAGCAAGTCGTTTGACAATGCAAGTGTTTCTATGTCTGTGTATCCCACTGTGTCCGTGCTTGTAGACATTAGAAAAGAGAATGCATCAATGGATGTGTCCTGTCTCATAGAAAGCTTCCCAGCATTCATCCAGCACAATTTATGAATTGACTGTGGCTTGCCTTATTGATGGGCGATACCTGCTACCTTCCTAAGTTGCTGTTTTCTTCCTGAATTATGGCCAATCTCCAGAATAGGCTCATGGTTTTGTGTCCAAGATATGTACTACCTCCAAGCTCTGTGACATGGCCATGTACTGGATAGATGAATGGAATGTCGAGCATCTCAGAAAACTCAGATATCAGTGTGACCAGTAAAGTCTCAGTGGAGAATCCCTGCTTTGGGCCATTTGCTTACCTATTGTTCTGTTGCCCTGAGAGTCAGGAAGGTCTTTGTCTCAGGCCAACCCTTTGTGAATCCTGAAGGAAAGATTTTTCAAATGGAAATGAATATGCTTTACCTTTGGCTCTTTCCTTAATTGATTTGGAAAGAGATGTGTGTGAATCAGCCTCTTGGCCCAGTGTGATTCTTTGACTTAGATTCTCAGCACCTGATGGATCTAAAGAAAGATCCCATGGGTGCATAAAATCCAAAATGGCAAAAAGAGCAGTCATTGTTGATGAAGTATTTTGCCTTCCTCTGTAAGGTTCCTGAATTCCATCAAGTGAGAATAGGGATCTTTTGGGTCAAATGAGTTCTTCAAATCTATTCAGAGGCTATCCAATAGGTGCTTGAGTTTTCTCATCTTTCCAATTCACATAAAGAATCTGTACCCGACACTCAGTAGGACTCAAATTGGAGAAGCAGAGCAGTATTAAGGGCAGGCCTATTTGATCACTCCTGGTACACAGGAAGGGTGTACAGGCCACTGGGAATTTAGGCAAATGAGGGGCAACAGAGCTTATTTTGGACACTGTCTTGGGCTACGCTAATGCTATCAAATGTCAATCCTATTGTTGACTTCATATTTGTTTTATCCTAAGCTCACATATTCATCCTCAACCCTGTTGAAAATATCTAATCCCATCACTCACTTTATTCTTTTCCTGATTTCCTAATGTCTCTATTGATATCTGCTTTCCTACATATTTTGCCCTGTGCATCATTGTGACTGACTCTTCACCTGTGTTGACATTTACATTGACTCTCTAACCAAAACCCTATTGCTAAAGAACTTTTGTTCCAAATCCTATACTCACTTTTCTTCCTAAACTTACCGACTATCTTTCTAATCCAACTGACTATAACTTTTTGAATGGATGTTCTCTTCTACATTCAATGATCCAAGTACAGTTCAGGTTTCTATTCAACCGGGTGAGGGAGTAGATTCTGCAGTTTGGCAATTGGGGACAGCACATTCTGGCAACAAGATTAGCAAAGAGTTCTCAAGATTTCAACAGTGTTTTGTTAAGCGTACAGAAAAACAGGAAGTGACAAGTACATATTTTATTAACCTTTCATTCCCCACTTCTTTTTCTGGCTACTTTTAATCATAAAAGTGATCATTGTGGGGTGTCACATTCTATGTCTGCTAGTGGGGTATTACCATAATTTTAATTTGTCCAATTTGAGCTTGGAGAAAAGAAATTACATGATTGAGGAAACAGGGTTTTATAGTTAGTAATACTATGAGGATTATTATTGGACCAGCCAGGGTTGATAAAAACGTAATTAACCAGGGGGACTGTGTAAAAAAAGACTCAAACTACCGTTTTTGTGCCTCTCTCTCTCGTTGTTGCTCTTCAAGGCATCTTTTTAATTTACTCATAGATTTTTTTACAACTCCAGTATTGTCGACATAAAAACAACATTCTTCCCTCAATGAAGCACAAAGGCCCCCTTCTGTCATGAAAAGGAGGTCCAACCCTCGCCTTTTCTGTAAAACAACTTCAGAGAGAGAGGTTAAAGATTCCTGCAAAGCTGTGATGGAGGTTTCTAAAATCTTTAAGTTTTGATCTATTGCTTCTTCTAATTGGGTCACTTGTTGTGTCCCATGGACCAGAGCAGTGGTTCTTGTGCCCAACCCTGCAGCAACTCCTATTCGTAATAGAATGGCTAAGGTGAGGGACATATGTTCCCAGCGGAACCGGGTTGTATGTCCCCCTCTTTGATCTTTAGATGAACCTGCGTCATGATAGAGCACTCTGGGAAACATCTGCACCATTTCACAATTAATCACATCTGTTGACCATTTCATGAAAACATAAACAATGTTTAAGTATATAGAATTATACTGTTGTAGGGACGGACAAGGCAAGGCACCTAAGATAGCACCAAAGACACGGAAACAGTCTTTTTTGGTTTCAACCAGAATCAGAGGGCATTGCTTCTGTTGTAATCAATTAATCCCCTGAAACCCAAGTTACGTAGCTTCAGAATTTTGTACCAAACACGTAAGGGAAGGGGCTCAGAAGTTCACAGTCTGCAGAAGTTCACAAAAAGCAGTTTTTGTTTCTCTTTTTTCCTCAGTTTGGGCAAGTTAACTTTTCAAGGACACCTGCGTGTGGGTGTCTTCCCTTTCTTTTTTTCCCCCTTCCAGCTGTTTCCATACAGCCCAGTTTGTAACTTCTTTATCTTAGAAATGTAGCCATCTCTGTGAAGCCCCAGCTCAAGGCCAGAGGCCTTTTTTTCAAATATTTTGTGAAAAACTAGTAAGGGTGTGTCTAGATCAGGAGTGCTTAATTTTTTAGCCAGTTGCCAAGGAGACCAGGGCAACACAAAAATAGGAAGTTTATCTACAGTGAACTCTTTTATAGGGACTCTTTTCCTGAAAGTCCTAAATCAGCCATGGTGAAGACTTCTGGAGAAGGTCAGTTAAGACTTTTCTGTGGGCCTGGTACAGAGGGGGACAATTTGGAAGGCAGAAATAAGAGGAGCTCTGTGGATCTGAGAATGAGGAAGGAGAGATGTAAAAGAATATTGGGAGAGGGCTTTGGGATCTTAATAGCAACAAAAACTTGAGCAGTAGAACAGATAGAACAGAGGGGGAGACGGGAGTGAGATTCCAAAAAGCCTGTGAGGGACTTTAAATTCTTAGTAACCTGTTTTTAGTGATGACAAAGCAACATTAAAGGCCATTTTCATTACATCTTGTATTAGGGTCTGAGGATTCTTCTCAGCGGGTTTGAGCTTTGCATTAGGTGGTAAGAGGACTGGGTGGGACCCGGTGCGGGCACTGACAGGAGAGGAGAGGAGTGAGTGAATGGAGTGGTACCTCAGTACCTGCAACCTCAGCAAGGGAGCAATGGTCTGAGAACCAGTCGAGATTTGGGTTTTTGATCTAGATATTGGAGGGGAGAAATCAAGTTGCTGAGGTGGGAGTGACAGCAGAGAGTCTAGAGCACAAGGCTGAGGGTGAGCATCTATTGGAGAAGCATAGTTCAGGATGTGAGCAAAGGAGAGAGAAGGCCTCCACATAGCGGAATCTCCTTTCACCCTTTTGAGCACTTGCAGAAGTTAAAAAGGTCACACAGAATTTGAGGATCTAGAGACCCCTCTGGGGGCCATCGGTTTTGGTTATCTAATTCGTAATATGGCCAATGCTGTGTACAGAATTTGATGAGGAGTTTGGGTTCCATCTGACAGTCCCTGTATGCTCACATCCCCATGACTTACAATAGAAGTCTGCTCTCCCCCCCCACAGCCGTGACTGTTTGTGGCTTTGATAGTCTGCCGGGCAAACATAGTAATCTAGGCTAGCCAACCTGCATCTGGCTCACGTGTCCCTACATCTATAATGTTTGTTTCCATTATCTATGGTACGGAAGGGATTTAATGGAATTTTAGTGGGATCCTGTTAATCAGGGATATCCCAATAGGAAAGACCTATAGCCAGCTGACAAATGACTGGGTGGAGAGATGGCCACCAGGTTCGTAAGGGGGCTGTATTCGAGATCGGCCATACTTCGTGTCCAGTAGGATTTGTGATCAGCCATCGCAGCTTAAGGGGCTGATGAGGGTTAAGACTACTGGTCGTCAAGGGGAGAATAAATATCTTCCAGGATCTTCTTTACAACCATTTGCGATGTTTCTTTTTTCTTCTTTTTTATTTCTTTTTTTTGTGTGTGTGGGGAAGGCTTCAATACATCCTGAAAATGTATGTTCAAAGACTAGGAGTTATTTAAGTCCATACCTTACTGGCTTAATTTCAGTAAAGTCCACTTCCCAGAATTGTCCTCGTCTGGTTCCTCATAGGTGCTTTCCTGCAGGAAGCTTGGAAGTGTAAGCTTTAACCAATTAATGGACCTGACAGGCTTTTGTTACCCATTCAGTTATTTCCTTTTGCTGTGAGTAGGTTAGTGGAAAACTGTGTTCTTGATCCTTCACGAATGAATGCAGTTTCTTTGAACAAAGGTGAGTGAGTTGATGAACATTTGCTACTGACATAGTTAGAGCCATGATTATAGGAGTAGTTACTGAAGGATTAAAAAATTCCACTTGGGGGCCTTCAGGGTTAAAAGTTATTTTGGCCCAGAGCTTGGTGAGCAGAACTCTGCCCATCAATGGGGCCAGGCATTCTGGGATTACTAGGAAGGAGTGATGGATTTTTCCTTTTCCCTGGTCCATGGTCCTCTTAGTTGTCAAAGCCCGATATTTACTTCTGTTAGACTCTTGAATTAGAGACCTTTTATTCGGTAGAGGGCCCAATGGGCCTTATGGGCTGAGTATATTGCCCCTGAATCTACTTCAAAGTTTATTGTGTTCCCCTCCATTTCAAAAGTTACCTTGAGGTCAGGGAGAGGATCTGAGCCCGGACTTTCTTAGTATTCCTCCAGAGTCAGAATATCTGGCTGGCATGGCTGTCTCTTTCTAGGGCACTCTTTGGCCCAGTGTCCTTTTTCTTTAGAGTAGGCACATTGATCTGAGGCCAGGGGTGGCCTCTAGTGTGTGCCCAGGTATCCCTTCCTGTCTCTCTGTTTCTTAGTTTCTGGCCTATTTGTTGTTGTGACCAGGACCTTAGTCAATGCCTTAGTCTGTCTTTTGTTTCTTTTATCCTCACTCAGCTCCCTTCTCTTCCTCAGTCTCTCTCTTAAAGTATACCTTCTCGGGTTCTCTGACTAAATCCCTCAAAGTCATATCTTGTAATCCATCTAAGCATTGTAACTTTCTTTTAATATCCAGGGCAGCTTTCCCAATAAAGGCCATTGTGACAGATGCCTTTTGATCCTCTGCCTGAGGATCGAAAGGAGTATGTCTCTTATATGCCTACATAATTATCTCTAGGAACATACAGGGAGATTCATCAGGCCCTTAAATAATCTCTCTTACCTTGGCCAAATTAGTTGGTCACCTAGCGGCCACTAAGATACCCACTATTAGAGCCCGGCGATAAGTGGACAGATGCTCCCTACCTTCAAAGGTGTTGGGGTCCCAGTTGGGTCGTTTCAAGAGAAAGCCGGCTTTGAATATGTTGGGAAGTTGTGTCGGTCACGCATTTGGTCCGAGGATACTTTTTTCTAGCCTCCAGGAGGATTCTCTTTTGTTCCTCTGTCATGAAGAGAGTGCCTAGGAGTTGTTGGCAGTCATCCCAAGTAGGTTGGTGTGAAAACATCAATGACTTCACCAGACCTGAGAGCCAGGTTGGGTCCTCGGTAAAAGGGGGATTGTTATTTTTCCATTTATATAGGTCTGAAGAGGAGAAGGCCAATACTGGTAGGCTTCCATTTTTTTCCCCATGGCCATCGTCAATCATTGGCCCTTAGGGATGGAGGGAAGCAACACGGGAGTTCCAGGGTTTTCAATCATTTGCCACCAGCGAGTTCCTTTAGCAAGTCCAGCTTCCTCCAGGGGAGGAGGGGCTGTGTGTGACGCAGGGGAGTTATCTGGAGGGCCCTGGGCTGGCTTAGCGTCCTCCAATTGCAGAGAGGCTGAGTCAGCAGCTGGAGAATCACTTAGAGGGTGTTGGGGGTTGTGGGACAAGGGTAGAAGATAAGGAAGGGGAGGAGAGTCCAGTAGAGTCAAATCTTGTGACTCAGGGAGAACAGAGGGTGGAGGAGGAGGAGGAGCAGAGGGGTTGAGAGATCGTGGGGGAAGGAGTAGGAACGGGGACACAGCAAGGAAAGGCTTCACCCACGGAAGAGGAGATTTGCAGAGGTCCTGCCAAGTTAAGGTATATTCCTGTTTATCAGTATGGCTATGTGGCCCTGGCTGTAAGACAATATCTCTGTCTTTTTAAATTAGTGTTAAGTAGAAAGATCCTTCTAGGGGCCATCCGAATCCAAAGGTGGGCCATTCTGAGGCACACAGAGTCTGCCAGGTCCAGCGTTTTACTGAAAAAGAAACATTCTGAGCCCTTAAGCGGACTTTGGTCCATAGATCAAGGGTCAGGGACAGAGGCATTGAAGTGATCTGTCCCATAATGAAAGATACACAAACAGTAAAAGCAACGACACAGGACACAGACAAGAGAAAACAATAAAGACAGGCAATGGACGTCCAACACTGAGACCAAGACTGAGCAGGCGGCAAAACCCGATGGGCTGGCAATACCGAATCTGAAACAAAGTATCACTGAGTCAAGGGGACTATTATTCCTCGATTCCCGAGTCCTCTGTGGCCTCCCCCAGGGACTTGGCTTGTGGCTCTGTGACACGTCTGCCAGCCACCATCAAAGAGAGCTCACACACTTCATCGACAGCCATTTTGCCAAGCCCTAACCTGAAACCTGAAACCAGAAAGAGGCGCCTTACTTACCCTGAGAGTAGCCCATTGGGGTCTCTCGTTCACCGCTGCTGGATTTCGGTGGAACCTCCATATATAAAGATCGGAAGAGCATTGGGGGAAGAGACCACTAAGAGACTCTCTCATGCAAAAACAAAGGGTTTATTGGGGGTCCAGCATGCTGGGGCTCAGAGCTCATTTGAATAGAGCAGAGAACCCTGAGAACAGCTTAAGCAGAGCTTATATACTTTCCTTGAAGAGGGCAGGGAGGAAAGTTTATTGATGGGCCTGGGCGGGTGAGCAGTTTGCGTGCAACTGGGTGAGGGAGTACATTCTGAAGTTTGGCTGTTGGGGACAGCACATTCTGGGAAAAAGTTTAGAAAACACTTCTCAAGATTTCAACAGTGTTTTATTAAGCATACAGAAAAACAGGAAGTGACAAGAATCTATTTTATTAACATTTCACTACCGACTATACTTTGCCAGATTTCCTAAAGTCTCTATTGATATCTGCATTCCTACATATTTTCCCCAGTTCATCATTGTGATTAATTCTTCACATGTGCTGACATTTACATTCACTCAATACCCGAAACCCTATAGCTAAAGAACTTTTGGTCCAAATCCTATACTCACTCTCCTTTATAAACATACCGACTATCTTCCTAATACTCCTGACTATCCATTTTGACTGGAAGTTCTCTTTGAAAATCAATCATCCAATTTACAAGGTCCTATGCTTAATACCGCAATCAAGGGCCCAATGCCCTTCTGGGCTTCAAATCTTACCTAGATTTCTGTTTTCAGATTCATATATTTTACCTATATATTCTTGAAAATATCGCAGGTTCCCAATACCATTATTCATCCAGCAGAATGATTTCTATTCCAAATCAAACCTGTTATTAACCCTAACCATACACTGTTCCTTCAATCTAACTTTAGAGAAGAGCAAGGACAGAGTTGGTCTTAAAATACAGGAATGTAGGGGATCTTCCAACTGCTGAGAAACTCAAAGGTCTATGCGCAAATGATCCCTAGAGAAGTTGTAGGCACCTATGAAGGAACTGAGAGAGCAAAAGTCATCTTTCATTGCAAACAACCTGGTCAGCATGAAGGGATGTGTCTGAATCAGCCTCTCTCTTCTTTATGTAGAGAAGAAGGACAAAACGAGGCCTCTGTGGAGAGCTGTTCCTGGTTACCAATATTTGATATACCATTCTAACTTGTGAAAGTGTCAAAAAAATTAGGGACAGCCTCCATTTCATGGGACCTTTGGAAGCAAATGTTAGGACAATGTGCTTGCCAAGGCATTGACCTCATTCAGTTCCTGAAGGAAGTGACCTCACCTCACATTCTTGGTGATGGAACTCTCTGAACTTGGGATCCAGGCATCCAGGCACACAAATCTAGTCCCAGGCCCAGTCCCAGTGGTCTCCCTTCTTTTGATTTACCAAGGACAGAGTCAGTCTTTCTTGGTATCTACTGATGTGAGGATGGCCAAATGCCAGGAAAGCTCTGAAGAGTGGCCTTTCCTGAGTAAGCAGGAAGTGGCTCACCGCTGTCTCCTGACAACTTCACAGAGTTGGCCAAGGAAACCAGATCTGAGACAGAACAGGCCATTTGATGGGAACATAGTACGGCCCACCAGTCAGAGGTCACACCCGATAGTCAGAGACCTACTTTGGGAAAGGAGGTGACTTTGTGGGTGTGAGTGTGTGTTTGTGATTTTGTCTCATGTTTTGAGAATAGGTAGGAAAGGCAGTGTGTTTGGTTTGGAGTGGACGATTTCTAACAAGTGATTTGACAAGGCGAGTGTTTTTAAGTCTGTGTATCCCACTGTGTCCATGGTTGTAGACATTAGAAAAGAGAATGCATCAAAGGATGTGTCCAGGCTAGTAGAAAGCTTACGAGAATTCTTTCTGCCCAATGTATGAAAGGAATGCGGCTTGCCTTATGGATGGGTAACACCTGCTATCTTCCTAAGTTCCTGTTTTCTTCCTGAATTCTGGCCACTCTCCAGAATAGGCTCATGATTTTGTGACCAAGATAAGTACCGCCTCTAAGCTCTGTGACATGGCCATGTACTGGATAGCTGAAGGGAATGGTGAGCATCTCAGAAAATTCAGATATCAGTGTGACCAGGAAAGTCTCAGTGGAGAAACACTGCTTTGGGCCATTTGCTAACCTATTGTTCTGTTCCCCTGAATGTCAGGAAGGTCTTTGCCTCAGGCCACCCCTTTGTGAAGCCTAAAGAAAACAGTTTTCAAATGGAAATGAATGGGCATCACCTGTGGCTCTTTGCTTAATTGCTTTGGAAAGAGATGTGTCTGAATCAGCCTCTTGGCCCTGTGTGAGGTTGTGGCTTAGATTCTCAGCACCTGGTGGATGTAAAGAGAGATCCCATGTGTGCATCCAAAACCAAAACGGCCAAAAAGCAGTCCTTGTGGATGAAGTCTGTCGCCTTCCTCTTTAAAGTTCTTGAACTCCATCAAGTGAGAATAGGGATCCTTTGGGTCAAATGGGTTCTTCAAAGACCTGCAGAGGTGCTTGTGATTTCTCATGACTGCAAATCACATAAAAATATATACCTGACACTCAGTTTTCCACAAATTGGAGAAGCATAGAAGTATTAACGTCTAGCATATTTGATCACTCCTGTTTCACATGAAGGGTGTCCAGACCACCCTGAATTTACGCCAATGAGGGGCAAGGGAGTTATTTTGGACACTCTCTTGGACTCCGCCACTCATGGAAACCTTCAGCCAGAGGTTGTGATTAGTGTCTATATGGAAGAAGATGAGGGCCATATGGGAGGGTTTTGGTTTTAAATTTGGTCATTTGTGTCCAGTATGAAGACATGACCTGGACCACCTGGGCTTGAACTCTGGTGTGATTCCCCTTAGAGACTGAATTCAGAGAAGTATTGCCATGAATTTTGTTGGGATTTTAGGAGTCCACCCATGAGAATCACCCTTGGAAACTGAGATCTAGGCCCAGGTTGGCTTTCCACAGAGCCCTGGGTATCTCAGCCAGGATATCACATGATTTAATTCTGAATCTTGGCAGCCATAGTTGAGAGTCACAACACCCATGGACGTCACATTGTAGACCTCAATGGGCCTGGCTTCATGTGACATTTTGGCCACTCTTTGGGAAGCCTTGCCTGTGAGAGTTCTACAGAGCATTCATTGAAATGAGCTTCCTCACCATTTAATGGTTCCTGAATGAATTGAAACCCACAGTGCCTGCAACGTCATCCTTGAAAAATGCCTAGATAAATACCATGAAATTTTTGAAATTCCCATGACCAGGTGGCACTGGAGAAACTTTGGATGTCCTGTTGCTGATCGTAAATATGCAAGACAGTGCCTTGATTGAGTGGGTTTCATGAAAATGGTGTAGAACAGAGATGCCAGTATGTTGGAACCTGCTGAGTAGTGGGCCTAGAGCAGTGGTAGGCAGATGTGTGATAAAAAATTTGTGGTGGGGCCATGTGGATCTGCCATTGGCTTCCAAATGGCTTGTGACTGACATGGTGCAGCCAGCAGACCCTTCCATGTAAAGGCTTCTTGTTATATGGAGATGTTTCCGGGCAATGTTCAGAATCAGGTTGCTATAGACATGTGGCCAAGCTATGTGGGATAGAAGCCTGGTTGGTGCATTCTCCTGCAGACCCTGACCAACCACACATGAAAGAATTGCCTCCAGAACTGTGTCCCAGTTGAACTTCTTTTATTTCATGAAGCAAATGCCAAAGTCCCAGCGCAGCAGCAAGAAACACCACGAAAAGTGGAGGATGACCAAATCGCTTCCCAGTCCACATGGGAATACCCTTAGCCCCCAGTGGCCACAGTTTACTTACAAAGAGAGAATTCAGCACTGCTGCCTCATGTTCATTGGAAAATAAGAAATCATGTCCTCCAGGTCACATAGATGCAGACACAGCTTTGATGGTCTCACTAGAAAGAAGCTAAAGCTCCTGACAAAAACATATATTTCAAGTGCCCAAACTCAGAGGCAGTTTCTCAAGAAGTATTTAGGCCAGCAGAGCTCCATATATATGGAGTTTTTATCCTGTCCCATACTAGGAAAACTCCTCTACCACTTCCAAGGTTGTAAACTCCTGAGCATATTATTCACAGATTTTATTACTCTACTCCTCTAATTGTGTCTTACTTTGGGGGAAGGAAATGTCAAGGAATTGTTCTGGATGAGAGTGGGAAGATTTTGTTTAGCACATATTTGCATACACATTGGTTTCATTTTTCTATTTTACATTTGATATACTGAATCCCTGACACTAACACATACCCTACTAGATTCTGAATACTAATCCTAATATGATGGAGAAAAATAACCGAAACAGAATAGAAATACAAGCAGTTCAGAGGAGGCACGTTGTATACTTGGACTTGCCTTTTGCATTATATAGGGTAGGAGTTATAAATCTAGTAAATTTTTTGTTGAAATTGTTTTCCATGTGCTTTTACAGTTAACAAATATGTGAATTCCTGTCTCCCTTTCTCTGTATTCTATTCAGCACATGTATTTTTATATGCACATTTAGAATCCTACCTGGTATCACACGTACATTCTTGTGAGTTACATAACTTGGCAGATACAAAGTGTGAGAAGAGATCACTCCTCCTAAACGCTGTTTGAACTGAAAATTCAAACTATGGGTGAGCTTCCTAGTTGAAAAAAGTTATACATAAATCCATATCCAGTAAAATGAATATTTTTGGATCTGTGGATGATATGTATTTCACGGTGTAATTTGATTGGCATATATATTGCTAATTTTTAAAATCTGTGTGTGGTTATATATATATATATATATATATATATATATATATATATATATTCTCTCCAGATATTTCAAAATATTTAATATATGTGTCTTATTATACACTCCCTAAATTCATTCATGAATATGTATGTGGATTTATAAAAAACTTTTCACAAGATTATTCTCAGAAATATTCATTCACCTGATATACGTATTTTTTTCCTAGTATTGAAAACTAACTTCAGTGAATGGTGCATATGAATCCTAATATTTCTACAGTAACTGATCCAGTTTCACATCAATGCAAGTAGATTCCTATGGGACATGATAAGTATTTTGAAGGTCATTTTTATTTCAACACTGGTACATTACTATTTCTTCAGTTTATGCACATTATAGGATATATATTTCATCCACAAGTTCACAAATTTATAGGCATATATTTCACTTTCAATCACTTTCTGCTTCAGAAAACACGTGTTCCGCCATGTTTCAAACTGGTCTTTTCATGAGACTTCTTTCAAAACACATTATTTTTGATTTCCATAATCACTTTTGAAGCAAAACTCACACACTCTTCATGATAAACCATAAGCCTAGGATTACAATTAGATGTATAACTAGTTGTTATGAATGATTCTATATCAATATATGATTTCTTGAGAGGCAAGATGGCCGCAAAGAGAGTGCAGTAACTCCGTGTACTGCGTCACTGTGAGGGAAAATGACGAGTTAGAACGGCTAAAAGCTATCTTGTTAGGAATTTCCAGCAAAATTGGGGTGCTCCAAAACCTAGTGGAAGGATTTTCATCGCACGAGGATCAGCTTCAGGGGCTCAAATGCGAGTGATCTGTCCGTCTGTATGGAGCGCTGCTTGTTCGGCAGATCACCCCATGGCTGGAGTCTGCAGCGCGCGCTGGGAAATGACAGGCTGGTGGCGCAGAGATACAGCAATGCTGATTCTGTGGGCTCCTGCCAGCTAGGCATTTGCTGAGCTCGGAGCTGAATTCTGGGTGGTTGTCCACAACCGGTCAGACCATGGAGGAAGCCAGCGGTCACCATCTGGAGAGCTGACGTCACCACCATCCTTGTTTTCGACTGATTGCAGCTCTTTCAGCTATAGAACAGGTAATTTCAGGCTGACAGTTGTCTGCATCTCGCAGACAAATTGCTCAGACTTAGTGCTAAATAACCCGCGGAAACTGCTTCTTGGAGCCTGCTCCTATCAGAACACGCACCGAGCCCGGAGTGTCGGAGTTCCGGCTCCCGGAGCTGCTCTGGCCCAGGGCTATAGAACCCGCTGAAACTGCTTCTTGGAGCCTGCTCCTGTCGGAGCATGCACCAAGTCCGGAGAGGCCGAATTCTGGCTCCCGGAACTGTTTTGGCCCGGTGATAAAGAACCCGCGGAAACTGTTTCTTGGTCCGGGTCCTGCTGAATACTGTGGAGGCCAGAGGGGCTGAACAGAGCCGCCGCCCGGCCCGTAACAGGTCTAGCGACCTGCCGGCGTGGTAGTCAAGAAAACCCGGAGGCAGCACTGGCACAGGTCCAGCGACCTGCGCGGCACGGGTCTCCCAGCTACCGCTCCCACCAGTGCTGACAACTGAGGTCTCTTGCACCGACTCGCCTCGGCGTGGGACTCACGGCTACCGCTCCCACCAGTGCTGACAACTGAGGTCTCTTGCACCAGATATGGGGGCGTGGCTACCAGAAGGTAAGCAAATTGGCTGGGGTTTCTCAGCCCCAAGCTCTACAAACTTAGGGCCTGAGGGAGGCCAACAAGAAGAGTGTGCCCAGGCACTAATGAAACAGCTGCTCCACGCGTGTGCAAGGTAGGCGGAACTGTGAACACCGACAAAACAGGCCCAGTGAACCGCCAGACACATCCCTCCGGTTGGGGGAGGGGCAGAGCCACCGGGCGCCTGCAAGGTAGGCGGACCCGCGACCCACCAGCAGAAAATGCACAGCAATCCACAAAGCGGCATAGCCACCCCCCGAGCCTACAAGGTAGGCAGACCTGTGACCTACCGGCAGGTCATGCCCAAAAACCTGCGGAGGGGCACAGCTGCCCCACGTGCCTGCTAGGTAGGCTGAACCGTGACCACCAACAGAACAGGCCCAGCGGCCGGCCAGACACATCGCCCCGCCCAGGTTGGGGGAGGGGCAGAGCCGCCGGGCGCCTGCAAGTTAGGCATACCTGCGAATCACCAGCAGATCAGGCCCAGCAACCGCGGAGCGGCAGAGCCACCCCCGGGCCTGCAAGGTAGGCACACTTGCCACCCACCGGCAGGTCAGGCCCAACAAACTGCGGAGGGGCACAGCTGCCCCACGAGCCTGCTAGGTAGGCAGAACCCTGACCACCGACAGAACAGGCCCAGAGGCCGGCCAGATACATCGCCCCGCCCCGGTTGGGGGAGGGGCAGAGCAGCCGGGCGCCTGCATGGTAGGCAGACCTGCGACTCACCAGCAGATCAGGCCCAGCAACTGTGGAGCGGCAGAGCCACCCCGGGCCTGCAAGATAGGCGCACTTGCCACCCACCGGCAGGTCAGGCCCAAGAAACTGCGGAGGGGCACAGCTGCCCCACGAGCCTGCTAGGTAGGCAGAACGCTGACCACCAACAGAACAGGCTCAGAGGCCGGCCAGACACATTGCCCCACCCCGGTTGGGGGAGGGGCAGAGCCGCCGGGAGCCTGCAAGTTAGGCAGACCTGCATCTCACCAGCATATCAGGCCCAGCAACCCGCGGAGTGGCAGAGCCACCCCCGGGCCTGCAAGGTAGGCGCACTTGCCACCCACCGACAGGTCAGGCCCAGCAACTCTCAGAGAGACCCAGCTGCTCCACGCGCGTGCAGGGTAAGCGGAACCGTGACCACCGACAAAAGAGGCCCAGTGGACCGCCAGACACATAGCTCCGGTTGGGGAGGGGCAGAGGCGCCGGGTGCCTGCAAGGTAGGCGGACCCACGACCCACCAGCAGAACAGGCACAGCAATCCACAGAGCGGCAGAGCCACCCCCCGAGCCTACAAGGTAGGCAGACCTGCGACCCACCGACAGGTCAGGCCCAAAAAACTGCGGAGGGACACAGCTGCCCCACGTGCCTGCTAGGTAGGCTGAACCATGACCACCAACGGAACAGGCCCAGCGGCCGGCCAGACACATCGCCCCGCCCCCAGTTGGGGGAGGGGCAGAGCCGCCGGGCGCCTGCAAGTTAGGCAGACCTGCAACTCACCAGCAGATCAGGCCCAGTGACCCGCGGAGCGACAGAGCCACCCCTGCGCCTGCAAGGTAGGCAGACTTGCCATCCACCGGCAGGTCAGGCTCAGCAACTCTCAGAGGGACACAGCTGCTCCACGCACGTGCAATGTAGGCGGAACCGTGACCACCGACAAAACAGGCCCAGTGGCCCGCCAGATACATCACCCCGGTTGGGGGAGGGGCAGAGCCGCCACCAGCGCCTTTTAGGTAGACATACCTGCAACCGACAGACAGAACAGGCCTAGTGGCCAGCGGAGGGGCAAAACCGCTGCTCACTCCTGCAAGGTAGGCGGACCTGTGACCACCGAAAGAACAGGCCCATCGAAAGTAGAGGCACAGCGGCCTCCCGGCGTGGTAGGCACATTGCCTCAATTGAAGGAGGGGCAGAACCACCGCCAAAGCCTGCAAGGGAGACGATGCAGCTATACAAAAGCAATATAAATATATAGGGGGAAAAATCAATAACACAACAGTTTCACCAAGCAGAAAGAAACGCGATCAGTATGAAAAGACAAGGAAAAAAAGGACCACAAGCAATGCAGGTCAATTCAACTTTAGAAGAGGTAATATCTGCAGCAGATGGAATGTCAGATAAAGAATTCAGGATATACATGCTTCAGATGATCTGGAGTCTCAAGGAAGACATTAGATAGCAAAATCAGACAATGAAAGACCACTTCGACCACTTCGACAATGAATTACATAAACAAATCCAAGAAGCAAAAGATCAATTATTCAGGGAGATAGAGGTTATAAAAAACAAACAAACAGAAATCCTGGAAATTCAGGAAACAATAAACCAACATAAAAACTCAATTGAGAATACTACCAGCAGAGTAGAACACTTAGAAGATAGAACATCAGACAATGAAGACAAAGTATTTCAACTGGAGAAGAACATAGACAGCTCAGCAAAGCTGTTAAGAAACCATGAGCAGAACATTCAAGAAATATGGGATAACATAAAGAGAACAAACTTAAGAGTCATTGGGATACAGGAAGGTATTGAGGTCCAAACCAAAGGAATGAGCAATCTATTCAACGAAATAATACGAGAAAACTTCCCAGACTTGAAGAATGAGACAGAATCCCAAATCCTAGAAGCCTACAGGACGCCGAATGTGCAAAATCATAAGAGATCCACACCTAGACACATTATAATGAAGATGCCCAACATACAGAATAAGGAGAGAATTTTAAAAGCTACAAGAGAAAGGAAGCAGATTACATTTAGGGGTAAACCAATCAGGATAACAGCTGATCTTTTAACACAGACTCTGAAAGCTAGAAGATCCTGGAATAACATATTTCATACACTAAAAGAAAATGGGTTACAACCAAGAATTGTGTATCCCGTGAAATTAAGCTTCAGGATGGAAGATGAAATTAAAACCTTTCATGATAAACAAAAGTTAAAAGAATTTGCAGCTAGAAAACCATCTCTTCAAAACATCCTCGGCAAAATATTACAGGAAGAGGAAATGGAAAATGTCAATGAAAACCAACAGCGGGAGGTAGTACAGTGAAGGGGGGGAATAATCAAAGAGGAAAACAAACCATGTTTAGTAACATAAATAAACCAATATGGCTGGAAGAACACCCATATCTCAATAATAACCCTAAATGTTAATGGCTTAAACTCACCAATTAAGAGACACAGGCTAGTAGAATGGATCACAAAACAAGACCCAACAATATGCTGCCTTCAGGAGACGCATTTGATAGGAAAAGACATACTTAGACTGAAGGTGAAAGGTTGGGAAAAATCATATCACTCATATGGACTTCGGAAACAAGCAGGAGTGTCCATATTCATATCAAATAAAATAGATTTCAAGCCAAAGTTAATCAAAAGGGATGAAGATGGACACTACATACTTCTCAAGGGAACCATACACCAACAAGACATAACAATCATAAA
The DNA here is from genome assembly GCF_048772815.1 of Callospermophilus lateralis. Taxonomy (NCBI): domain Eukaryota; kingdom Metazoa; phylum Chordata; class Mammalia; order Rodentia; family Sciuridae; genus Callospermophilus; species Callospermophilus lateralis. Next base: position 121,501 of record NW_027513497.1, read on the forward strand.
TATATATGCCCCAAACAATGGTGCAGCTATGTTCATCAAACAAACACTTCTCAAGTTCAAGAGTCTAATAGACCACCATACAATAATCATGGGAGACTTCAACACACCTCTCTCACCACTGGACAGATCTTCCAAACAAAAGTTGAATAAGGAAACTATAGAGCTCAATAACACAATTAATAACCTAGACTTAATTGACATATATAGAATATACCACCCAACATCAAGCAGTTACACTTTTTTCTCAGCAGCACATGGATCCTTCTCAAAAATAGATCATATATTATGTCACAGGGCAACTCTTAGACAATATAAAGGAGTAGAGATAATACTATGCATCTTAACTGATCATAATGGAATGAAATTGAAAATTAACGATAAAAGAAATAAGGAAAAATCATGCATCACTTGGAGAATGAACAATAGGTTACTGAATGATCAATGGGTTATAGAAGACATCAAGGAGGAAATTAAAAAATTCTTAAAGATAAATGAAAACACAGACACAACATATTGGAATCTATGGGACACATTGAAAGCAGTTGTAAGAGGAAAATTTATTGCTTGGAGTTCATTCCTTAAAAAAAGAAAAAACCAACAAATAAATGATCTAATACTTCAACTCAAAATCCTAGAAAAAGAAGAGAAAAACAACAGCAAAAGAAGTAGAAGACAAGAAATAATTAAAATCAGAGCTGAAATTAATGAAATCGAAACGAAAGAAACAATAGAAAAAATTGACAAAACTAAAAGTTGGTTCTTTGAAAAAATAAAAAAAATCGACAGACCCTTAGCCACGCTAACGAAGAGAAGAAGAGAGAGAACTCATATTACCAGCATACGGGATGAAAAAGGCAATATCACAACAGACACTTCAGAAATACAGAAGATTATCAGAAATTATTTTGAATCCTTATACTCCAACAAAATAGAAGATAGTGAAGGCATCGATAAATTTCTTAAGTTATATGATTTGCCCAGATTGAGTCAGGAGGATATTGACAACCTTAACAGACCAATATCAATTGAGGAAATAGAAGATACAATCAAAAGACTACCAACTAAGAAAAGCCCAGGACCGGATGGGTATACAGCAGAGTTTTACAAAACCTTTAAAGAGGAACTAATACCAATACTTTTCAAGCTATTTCAGAAAATAGAAAAAGAGGGAGAACTTCCAAATTTATTCTATGAGGCCAACAACACCCTGATTCCTAAATCAGACAAAGACACTTCAAAGAAAGAAAACTACAGACCAATATCTCTAATGAACCTAGATGCAAAAATCCTCAATAAACTTCTGGCGAACCGGATACAAAAACATATCAAAAAAATTGTGCAACATGATCTGGTAGGATTTATCCCTGGGATGCAAGGTTGGTTCAATATACGGAAATCAATAAATGTTATTCACCACATCAATAGGCTTAAAAATAAGAACCATATGATCATCTCGATAGATGTGGAAAAAGCATTCGACAAAGTAGAGCATCCCTTTATATTCAAAACTCTAGAAAAACTAGGGATAACAGGAACATACCTCAATATTGTAAAAGCAATCTATGCTAAGCCTCAGGCTAGCATCATTCTGAATGGAGAAAAACTGAAGGCATTCCCTCTAAAATCTGGAACAAGACAGGGATGCCCTCTCTCACCACTTCTGTTCAACATAGTTCTCGAATCACTGGCCAGAGCAATTAGACAGACGAAAAAAAATAAAGGCATAAAAATAGAAAAGAAGAACTCAAATTATCACTATTTGCAGATGACATGATTCGATACCTAGCAGACCCAAAAGGGTCTACAAAGAAACTATTAGAGCTAATAAATGAATTCAGCAAAGTGGCAGGCTATAAAATCAACACGCATAAATCAAAGGCATTCCTGTATATCAGCGACAAATCCTCTGAAATGGAAATGAGGACAACCACCCCATTCACAATATCCTCAATAAAAGTAAAATACTTGGGAATCAACCTAACAAAAGAGGTGAAAGACTTATACAATGAAAACTACAGAACCCTAAAGAAAGAAATAGAAGAAGATCTTAGAAGATGGAAAAATATACCCTGTTCATGGATAGGTAGAAGTAACAACATCAAAATGGCGATAATACCAAAAGTTCTCTATAGGTTTAATCCAATGCCAATCAAAATCCCAACGGCATTTCTTGTAGAAATAGAGAAAGCAATCATGAAATTCATATGGAAAAATAATAGACCCAGAATAGCAAAAACAATGCTAAGCAGGAAGTGTGAATCAGGCGGGATAGCTATACCAGACTTCAAACTATACTACAGAGCAATAGTAACAAAAACACCATGGTACTGGTAACAAAACCGGCGGGTGGACCAATGGTACAGAATAGAGGACACAGAAGCCAATCCACAAAACTACAACTATCTTATATTCGATAAAGGGGCTAAAAGCATGCAATGGAAGAAGGATAGCATCTTCAACAAATGGTGTTGGGAAAACTGGAAATCCATTTGCAACAAAATGTAACTGAATCCCTTTCTCTCGCCATGCACAAAATTAACTCAAAGTGGATCAAGGAACTTGATATCAAATCAGAGACATGGCATTTGATAGAAGAAAAAGTTGGCTATGATCTACATACTGTGGGGTCGGGCTCCAAATTCCTCAATAGGACACCCATAGCACAACAGTTAATAACTAGAATCAACAAATGGGACTTACTCAAACTAAAAAGTTTTTTCTCAGCAAAAGAAACAATAAGAGAGGTAAATAGGGAGCCTACATCCTGGGAACAAATCTTTACTCCTCACACTTCAGAAAGAGCCATAATATCCAGAATATACAAAGAACTAAAAAAATTAGACAATGAGATAACGAATAACCCAATCAACAAATGGGCCTAGGACCTGAACAGAAATTTCTCAGAGGAGGACATACAATCAATCAACAAGTATATGAAAAAATGCTCACCATCTCTAGCAGTCAGAGAAATGCAAATCAAAACCACCCTAAGATACCATCTCACTCCAGTAAGATTGGCAGCCATTAGGAAGTCAAACAGCATCAAGTGCTGGCGAGGATGTGGGGAAAAGGGTACTCTTGTACATTGCTGGTGGGACTGCAAATTGGTGCGGCCAATTTGGAAAGCAGTATGGAGATTTCTTGGAAAGCTCGGAATGGAACCACCATTTGATCCAGCTATTCCCCTACTCGGTCTGTTCCCTAAAGACCTAAAAAGAGCACACTATAGGGACACTGCTACATCCATGTTCATAGCAGCACAATTCACAATAGCAAGACTGTGGAACCAACCTAGATGCCCTTCAATAGACGAATGGATAAAAAAAATGTGGCATTTATACACAATGGAGTATTACTCTGCATTAAGAAATGACAAAATCATAGAATTTGGAGGGAAATGGATGGCATTAGAGCAGATTATGCAAAGTGAAGCTAGCCAATCCCTTAAAAACAAATGCCAAATGTCTTCTTTGATATAAGGAGAGTAACTAAGAACAGAGTAGGGACGAAGAGCATGAGAAGAAGATTAACATTAAAGAGGGATGAGAGGTGGGAGGGAAAGGGAGAGAGAAGGGAAATTTCATGTAAATGGAAGGAGATCCTTAGGGGTATACAAAATTACATACAAGAGGATGTGAGGGTAAAGGAGGAAAATATAAGGGGGAGAAATGAACTACAGTAGAGGGGGTAGAGAGAGAAGAGGGGAGGGGAGGGGGGAGGGGGGATAGTAGAGGATAGAAAAGGCAGCAGAATACAACAGACACCAGAATGGCAATATGTAAATCAATGGTTCTGCAACTGATGTGATTCTGCAATCTGTATATGGGGTAAAAATGGGAGCTCATATCCCACTTGAATCAAAGTGTGAAATATGATATATCAAGAACTATGTAATGTTTTGAACAACCTACAATAAAAATTAATTAAAAAAATATATGATTTCTTATATATTTTCAGATATCAATTCAATACATTATTTAAAGGGGAACCAGTTATATTATTTCTTAACTGTATGATCTATTCATGCATTATCTCTATATTCATAGACACAGGGTACACCTATTTTTACCCTCAATACTAATTTATACGTTTTCAAAATATTCCTCAAAAAATGGTGGAAGAAATACTCATGTCACCTGATCTATATATACATTTTATCACAGTAGTATTCTGTACAAAAAAATCAAAGGTCACCCTTAAGTTTGTACCAAAGCCTAAATGGAAAGTGAGCATGGATTACTAAAACCTTCCATGTCCAGGTGGCCTAATGCTCTCAAATGTCAATCTTATTGGTGACTACATTTTTGTTTCTTCCTAAGATTATATATTCAACCTCAAGCCTGTTGAAAATGTCTAATCCTATCACTCACTTTATACTTTGCCTGATTTAGTAATGTCTCTATTTATATCTATTTTCCTACATATTTTCCCCTGTTCATCATTGTGACTGACTCTTCACTTGTGCTGACATTTACATTCACTGTCTACCTGAAACCCTATTGCTTAAGAACTTTTGGTCTAAATCCTATTCTCACTGTTCTTTGTAAACCTACTGACTATCTTCCTAATCCTACCGACTATCACTTTTTGAGTGGATGTTCTCTTCGACATTCAATCATCCAAGGTACAAGCTCCTATGCCATTGTATATAGATTTATCTGAGGGTCTCCTTTCATTTCCAAGCAATTTCCCTTAAATAATTCAAAGCTAAGTGTACCAATTAAGGGCCCAATGCCCTTCTGGACTTCATATCTTCCATAGATTTCTGTTTTTATACTTATATTTCACCTATATATTCTTGTAAATATCATAGTTTCCCAATACCATTATTCGTCATGCAGAAGGATTCCTAACCCCAAATTGAACATGTTACTAACCCAAAACCATACATTGTTCTCTCAATCGAACTTTACAGAACAGCAGGGACAGGGTTGCTCTTAAAATACAGGAATGTAGGGCATGTTCCAGCTGTTGAGAACATCAAAGGTCCATGCAGAAATGATCCCTTGAGAAGATGTAGGCAGCTACGAAAGACCTGAGAGAGAAAAGTCATCTTCTATGGCAAACAACCTTGTCAGCATGAAGGGATGTGTATGAATCAGCCTCTCTCTTCTTAATGTAGAGAAGATGGACCAAAACAGTGCTAGGTGGAGAGCTGTTCCCGGGTGCCCATGGTTTATATACCATTCTAACTTGTGACAGTGTCACAGGAAGTAGGGGCAGCCTCCATCTCATGGGACTCTTGAAAGCAACTGTTAGGACAAAGTGATTGTCAAGGCAATGACCTCATTCAGTTCCTGAAGAAGTGATCTACCTCACTTCCTTGGTGATGGAACTCTCTTAACTTGGGATCCAGGAAGCCAGGCACCCGGAGCCAGTCCAGTCCCAGACCCAGTAGGCTCACTTGTTTGAATTTACCAAGGAGAGTGTCAGTCTTTCTTGGTACCTACAGATGTGAGGATGGCCAAATACCAGGAGAGCTCTGCATAGGGGCCTTTCCTGAGAAAGTAGGTAGTGGTTCACCGCAGGCTCCTGACAACTTCACAGAGTTGGCCAAGGAGACCAGATCTGAGATAGGACAGGCCATTTTGGGGGAACATAGTATGGCCCACCACTCAGAGAAAACTCCGGATAGTCACAGAGTTACATGGGGGAAGGAGGTGTCTTTGTGGGTGTGGGTGTGATTTTGTGGTTTTGTCTCATGATCTGAGAATAGGTAGGAAAGACGGTTTGTTTGATTTGGAGTGGTCTTCTTCTAGTAAGTCGTTGGACAAGGCAAGTGTTTCTATGTCTGTGTATCCCACTGTTTCCGTGGTTGTAGACATTAGAAAATAGAATGCAACAATTGATATGTCCTGTATAGTAGAAAGATTCCCGGCATTCATCCTGCCCAATTTATGAATGGACTGCAGCTTGCCTTATCCATGGGCAACACCTGCTACCTTCCTAAGTTCCTGTTTCTTCCAGAATTCTCACCACTCTCCAGAATATTCTCATGGTTTTGTGTCCAAAATATGTACCACCTCCAAGCTCTGTGACATTGCCATGTCCTGGATAGCTGAAGGGAATGGCGAGCATCTCAGAAAACACAGATATCAGTGTGACCAAGAAAGTCTCAGTTGAGAAACCATGCTTTCGGCCTTTTGCTTATCAATTGTTCTGTTTCCCTGAATGTCAGGAAGGTCTTTGCCTCAGGCCACCCCTTTGTGAAGCCTGAAGAAAACAGTTTTCAAATGAAAATGAATGGGCACCACCTGTGGCTCTTTGCTTAATTGCTTTGGAAAGGGATGTGTCTAAATCAGCCTCTTGGCCCTGTGTGAGGTTGTGGCTTAGATTCTCAGCACCTGATGGATATAAAGAGAGATCCCATGTGTGCATCCAAAACCAAAATGGCCAAAAGAGCAATTATTGTGAATGAAGTCTCTCGCATTCATTTGTAAGGTTCCTGACCACCATCAAGTGACAATACGGATCCTTTGGGTCAAATGAGTTATGCACAGCCCTGCAGAGGCTAGCCCATAGGTTTTTGGGTTTTCTCATGGCTCCAAATCATATAAAGAATCTATACCTGACAGTCAGTAGGCCTCAAATTGGAGATGCAGAGCAGTATTAACAGCTAGCCTATCTGATCATTCCTGGTTCACCGGATGGGTGTCCAGGCCACCTTGACTTTAGGCAAATGAGGGGCAAGGGAGCTTATTTTTGACACTGTCTTGGGCTGCACCCCTCATGAAAAACTCCAGCCAGAGGTTATGATAAGTGTCTATATGGAAGAAGATGAGAGCCATGTGGGAGTGTTTGGTTTTAATTGTGGTCATTTGTTTGGCGGTTGGAAGAGATAACTGGATCCACCTGGGCTTGAACTCTGGCATGATTCCTCTTAGAGACTGAGTTCTGGAATTTACCTCAAAGAAGTATTGCCATGAAATGTGTTGGGATTTTAGGAGGCCACGCATGAGAAGCCTCCCTTGAAAACTGAGATCGAGTGCCAGGGTGTCTTTCCACAGTGCAGTGAGAATCTCAGCCAGGATATCACATGATTTTATTCTGAAAGACTTGGCAGCCATAGTTGAGAATCTAAACACATATGGAACTCATATTGTAGACCTCAATGATCCTGGCTTCATGTGACCTTTTGGCCACTCTTTTGGAAGCCTTGCCTGTGAGATTTCTCCAGAGTTTTAATTTAAATGAGCTTCCTCACCACATAATGGTTCCTGCATTAATTGAAACGTACAGTGACTCCAACTTCATCCTTCAAAAATGGCTAAATAAATACCATCAAATTTCTGAAATTCCCATGACCAGGTGGCACTGGAGAACCTTTGGATATCCTGTTGCTGATCATGAGTGAAATAATTCCCCACGCAATGACACTTCACCGGGAGAATTCCAATTTTATTGCTCAAAGCTGTGTGCTTATATAGAACTAAGGGGGAGATGGTAGGGCTTAGATAAATGGCAGCAACCCGTTTATTGGCAAGTTCTTTCAGATATCAGCTCCAGAGCCCAGGAATTAGTTCTCATTGGGGCTAAGGTTCCCCACAAGTGAGATTTGAAATTGGCGCTGACGTGAGAGTTCACAAGGGTGGGAACTTTTTGCGCCACTGCAGAAATGAAGAAGGTAGGAAGAAGAAGTCCTTAGGCGCCATGTTGAGGTTTTTCTCTGGGGTATGGCTGCCATTTATTCTTTTCCCAACATTCCACCCTTTTTGTTTTCTTAGGAAGTGGGGCGTCATTTGTCAGATCCGGCTGCTTCCTGCTGTGTGGGGGTGGTGTGGGGCCTAGAAAGAGAAGTGGAGGAATGCTCATGGAGCAGGTTTGGGATTATCATGGCAGCCAGAAATAAAACCCAGTGGCTATAGACAGCTACTTTCGTAGGGGTGAAGTCAATGAATGTTCCCTGAAGCCAAAGTTGTCGATGTCATTGAACTAGTCCTGGATGGAAGAGATTGTTGGTATCAGCCACTGGTCCTGTAACAGAGACTCTAGGAAATACTGGAAGCGTTGCCTGGACATGGCGTCACCAGCACCTGAAGAAGATCAGAGCAAATAAAAACAGAATGAAGATAAAAATTAAAGGAAATGTCATTTTTTGGCAGAAGTTCCATGTTGGGGGACTGACATAGAAGAGGCCAAGGGCCATGAGAAATCTTAGAAGGTGGTAAAGACTCATGAATCCAGGATGGCAGATTAAGAGGTTCTCAGAGCTCGTTGTCTCCCGCTGTCTGATACCCATTGCATTCCATCATGCCTGGTAGTGAGCTTCATCACTGAGTTACTGTTCTCTTGGAGATGTTGGGGGTTCATCGGTCATCAGAGGCTGGTAGTGCCTAAGCAAAAGCTGGTTGAAAGTTTGATTAGGAATTTTTTGCAGTTGGGTTTGAAGGCACTTCATTTTGCAGGGCAAGAGAGCACAAAAAGGAGCATCCCAATAAGGGGCCCCAAGATATGTAGTAAGTACATGGCAAGATAGGATTGGAAGAACCCTATGATGGGATTGGAGGAGGTATGTTTGAGAAATTCGGTCGATAATTCCTGCAATTTAACAACATTTTTTTTTATTAGCCCAGATTCATTAACATAATAGCAAAATTCCTCTCTGAGGAATAGGCATGTAACCCCTTTTTCTGCAGTGAGAAGATCAATTGCCCTTTGGTTCTGTAAAGCCACTTGTGCCAATGATGTAACCTGCCGCTGCAAGGAACCCAGAGACTCAGCCATGGTATTGAGTGTTTCCTGCAGTTTTTGTTGAAGGTCATTGGATGCCCATAGAGCATGACCTATAGCTCCACCAGAGAGTCCGAGACTCGTCACTGAGGTTGTTAAAATGAGGCCTACCAGAACCGGCAGAAAGACTACCTTACGGGTGCGGGAAGGTAGGGCCAACTGTCGGAATTCGGTGGGAGTATACAAAGATAGCTGAGGAACTACAGTAACCAAGAAACAGGTGCCAGAGACATTGATCGTTGAGGTACTTAAAGACCCATTACACCAGAGGAAATGTTCAGGTTGCCTAAACACAGGGCTCTATGGGGTGTTGTAGCTCAAGGAACAAACGGGTAAAGGATTCATTATTGGCAGGTGGAAACAGATGAAAGGAAATAAAGTATTGGTGGAATAACTTTCCCACAGTGGGTTACGTGTCACATGTAGGGTTTGTCCTTTTTAGAGAAATTGTAGGGTTTTGCTGGAATATTTTCTGCCGCTAATGGGACTGCTGCTAGAAGTGGACGACTAAGTGAAGCACAGAGAAAGCACTGAGAAGTAGGCAAAGAAAGACGGGTGGAGTTTAATAATCAAAACGTTTGGTGTAGCAAATTGAGCCATGTGGGAGAGGGACCTGAGGGGGTTGAAGGCTCTGAATCCTCTTTGGATGAGCTATGGATACGATCTCGAAGTTTTGATTCTGAGTCCTTAATGTGTTCGACTACCTAAATGGTTGCCTTAGGTGGCGTAATCAGGGTGCGGCCAATAGTCATCCACCCTGTGGGTCTGACTGAGGTTGTCTGAGCATAGACAGCAAACTCAACATAGCCCCAACGTTTGGCCTTGGGGTCAGGTTTATCTAAAGTATACCATCCATTGTTATTGGATGAAGAGCCTTTATGCCACTTTATGTAACTAGAAGTCCACCCTTCAGGGTAACCGAGTGAGTGGTAAGAATAGCTACCACGTTCATCATGGAACCTGCATGACCAATAGGGGCACCCATTATATATCTCAGGCCACCAATGACAATAATCTTTTGTTTGATCAAAAAGGAAGCAAATGAAAGGCCAGTTCCAGCTACCAGGGACGAAGGTCCTTGAAGGTGACAATTTTAGGGAAATAGAGGTGCAGTTGTGGATGAAGCAAGTAGTTGCATCCACTCCGCGGACCGTCTGCATGCCATGTTCTGAGTATCGTTCCCGAAGAGTGAATAAATGCATGGTAGGTGAGGAGGGTAAAGACCAGTCCTGACAGAGCACAGAAAATAAGCAGAGCACAAAAAACAAGCAGTTAGAGAAGACTAGGGTGTTGGGAGAGCTCATTGTGCCTTCTTTAAGAGGAATTGGGCTGCAAGGAAAACCGTGTGAGCCGCAACTTAAATGGGTGAGATGGGTGTGGAGAGCAGGAGTAAAGCGGAGGTTCAGGAGGTGATTCTTGGAGTTCCTCTGGGGTGGCCCTGTCGTCAGCATGTGGGGCCTCCTGGTGATGTGGCTTCAACCTAGACATGTAATTCCAGGGAGTGAGACGGTTGTCTGGTAAGGAGAGTTTGGCGGCGGTGGGGGTACAGAGAATGACAGGATGGGGCCTTCCCATTTTGGGGCAAGAGTCCCTTTCTCCTCTGGGGTATTATAATTGACTAGACTAACAGGTGTTAAGGGAGGAGTTTTTGGAGAGGAGACTGGGTCCGGAAGAAGCCAGTCCTGATATTTCCAGAGTTCCGAGCGGAGATGAAGCAAGAGAGGCAAAGACAAATCTCGGGTGAGAGGTCCTTGTGAAATGACCAACGCAGGGGTTATAAGATGTCTTTCATACATTATCTCAAAAGGAGACAGTAAAGATGGTTTCTTAGGGAGAGCTCTGATTCGAAGCAAAGCCAAGGGAAGGAGTTTGACCCAGTCTATGTTTAATTCCATTGTCAATTTGGTAAGGACTTCCTTTAGAGTACGATTTACCCTTTCCACATTCCCTGAAGCCTGGGGGAAATATGGACAGTTGAAATGCCACTTGAAGGAGAGGGCTTGAGAGACCTTTTGTGTGATCCTAGAAGTAAACTCAGGGCCATTGTCATATTGTAGGGAAGTGGGCATACCAAACCTGGGGATGATGTCTGTCAGTAAGATTGAAGCTAAAGTGGAAGCCTTTTTATTGGAAGTGGGAAATGCCTCAACCAAACCAGAGAAAGTGTCCACAAAGACAAGGAGGTATTTAGTGTGCCATACTGTGGGCATGTTGGTGAAGTCTACCTGCCAGTCAGCAGAGGGAATGTGTCCCCGGGCTTGTTGGGAAGGGAAACGTTTGGGCCTTAAAGGAGTATGAGGGTTGGTCCTCTGACAGATCTGACAATTAGAGGCTATATTCTGTAGCATGGCTTGTCAGAGGGAGTGAGGAAGAAGAAACTCTGTAAAAAGAGGGTCAAAGACTGAGAATTGGAAAGGAATAGAGTATGAAGGAACTTGAAAAGATGCTTGTTCTTACTGAAAGAAGTAGTGGCTTCAGATGAGCTGTCTAAAGTGGCCATTATATGTCCACCATGGGGGCCATGATTGGAAGTGGTAGCAGCCATTCGTGCCACCTGGTCAGCTTTGGCATTGCCCTCAGTGATAAGAGAGCCGTCCTTCTGATGGGACCTACAATGGACATCTCCCAACTGGGTGGGTAAGTGGGAGGCCTCTATCAGATTGGTTATAAGAGCTGAATTAGTGATCGCATTACCTTTGGTGGTAAGTAGGCCTCGCTTCTTTCAAATTGCAGCATGGGATAATAAGATATGGAAGACATATTTTGAATCATTTTAGAGGGTGAGGGATTTGCCTTGTGCTAGAAGGCAGGCACGAGTGGATGCTATAAAATCAGCCTGCTGGTCTGTAGTTCCTGAAGGCAAAACTTTGGCCTCTATAATCTCAGTGGCTGAAAATACAGCGTATCCAGAGTAATGAGTTCCATTCTGCCTAAAGGAACTGCTGTCAGTAAACCAGATAAGGTCAGGCTTGGTGAGTGGTCTCTCATAAATGGAAGAATGACAGGGGAGGAAATCATCTAAGTTTTCCAAGCAATTTTGAGTTGGTGTGTGAGACATGGGAGTTATTGGGAGCAGTGAGGCAGGGTTCAGTGCAGAGCAGGGGAGGAAAATAATATTAGGGTTTTCCAGAAAGGAAGTGAGGAGCGACAGAACTCTGGATGTGGGGAGGGTTTGAAGACCCTTTTAAGGTAAAAGATCTTTCAAGTGATGTGGGGAGTAGATAGTTCAAGGGGCCCCAAAAGTCAGATTAGAGGCTTCTTTGTGTAAAATTTGTCCAGTAGCCAGAGCTCTTAAGCAAGGGGCCCACCCACGGATGGAAAATAAGAAACCATGTCCTCCAGGTCACATAGATGCAGACCCAGGTTGATGATTTCACTAGAAAGGAAGCTAAAGCACGTGACAACAGCATATATTTCAAGTGCCCAACCTCACAGGCAGTATCTCAAGAAGTCTCTAGGACAACAGACCTCCATGTTTTTGAAGTGTTTACCCTGTCCCTTACTTTTGGAAACTCCTCTAACACTTCCAAGGTTGTGAACTTCTGATCGCATTCCATTCCAGATATGTATTCATGGATTTTCTAACTCTTCTCCTCTAATTGTGTCTTACATGGGGTGAAGGTGTTGTCAAGGTATTGTTCTGGATGAGAGTGGGAAGATTTTTGTGTAGCACATATTTACATACACATTGGATTCATTTTCCAATTTTCCATTCGAAATACTGAATCCCTGTCAGTAACCCATACCCTAATAGACTCTGACTACTAATCCTAATATGATGGAGACAAATAACCCAAACATAATATTAATACAAGCAGTTCAGAGGAGGCATGGTGTATAGTTGGTCTTGCCTTTTGCATGATATAGTGTAGGAGTTATAAATCTTGTCAATTGTTTGTTGAAATAGTACTCCATGTGTTTTTAAAGTTAACACATATGTGAATTTCTGTCTCCTTTTTTCTGTAGCCAATTCAGCACATGTATTTTTATATGCACATATAAAATCATACCTGGTATCACACGTACATTTTTGTGAGGTGGCTAACTTGGCAGAAACAAAGTATGAGAAGAGATCACCCCTCCTAAACGCTTTTGGAACTGAAAATTCAAACTATGAGTGAGATTTTTAGTTGAACAACATTATACATAAATCCATGTTCAGTAAAATTAATATTTTTGGATCGGTGGATGATATATATTTCACGATGAATTTTGATTGGCATATATATTCCTACTTTCTAATGTTTCTCTGTGAGATATATATATATATATATATTCTCTAGATTTTTCCAAATATAAAATATATGTGTCCTATTATACACTCCCTAAATAATTCACTCATGCTCATGTATGTGGTTTTATAATCAAATTTTCATACGATTATTTTCAGAAATATTCATCCACCTGAAATACATATTTGTTTTCTAGTACTGAAAACTCACTTCACTGAATGGTGCAAACAAATCCTTATATTTCTACTGTAACTGACCCAATTTAACATCAATGCAAGTATATTCCAAAGGGGCATGATGTGTATTTTGACGTTCATTTTTATTTAACACTGGTACATTACTATTTCTTCAGTTTTTGTACATCATAGTATATACATTTCATCCACAAGTTCACAAATTTAAAGACATTTGAAACACATTCAATCACTTCCTGCTTCAGTACACATGTATTCCTCCTTGCTTTTGACTGGTTATTTATTGAGACTTCTTTCCAAACACATTATTTTCGATTTCCATAATCAATTTTGAAGCAAAACTCACACACACTTTATGATAAACCACAACCCTAATATTACCATTAGATGTATAACTGGTTGGAATGAATGTATGTATGTCAATATGACATTTCCTGTGTATTTTCAGATATCAATTTATTCCAATTTCTAAAGTTGGAATCTGTTATATTATATATTCACACATGGTACACCTATTTGTGCCCCCAATACTAATTTATATCTCTTCTAAATATTGCTCCCAGAAATGGTGCAAGAAAGACTCATGTCACCTGATCTACATATACATTTTATCACAGTAATATTCTGGCCACAAAATGCAAAGTCACACTTACAATTGTACCAAAGCCTAAATGGAATGTGAGTATGGATTATGAAAATCACCCATGTCCATGTTGCCTAATGCTCTCAAATGTCAATCCTATTGGTGACTACATATTTGTTTCTTCCTAAGATTATGTATTCAACCTCAAGCCTGTTGAAAATGTCTAATCCTATCAATCACTTCATCATTTGCCTGATTTCCTAATGTCTCTAATGATATCTGCTTTCCTACATATTTTCCCCAGTTCATCATTGTGACTGACTCTTCAAATGTGCTGACATTTACATTTTCTGTCTACCTGAAACCCTATTGCTAAGGAAGTTTTTGTCCAAATCCTATACTGACTCTTTTTTCTAATCCTATCAAGTATCTTCCTAATCCTACCAACTATCCTTTTTTGACTGGATGTTCTCTTCAACATTCAATTATCCAAGGTACAAGGTCCTATGCCATTATGTATAGATTTATCTGAGACACATGTGCACAACATAATTCAGAGTAAAGTATCCCAATCAAGGATCCAATGCCCTTTTGGGCTTCAAATCTTACCTAGATTTGTGTTTTCATACATATATTTCACCTCTATATATCCTTATAAATATTGCAGGTTCCCAATACCATTATTCATGCAGCAGAATGATTCCTAACCCAAATCAATCATGTTATTAATCCTAACCATACTTTGTTTCCTCAACCTAACTTTACAGAAAAGCAAGGACAAAGTTGTTCTTATATAGAAATGTAAGAGATCTTCCACCTGCTGAGAACCTCAAAGGTCCATGCAGAAGTGAACCCTGGGGAAGATATAGAAAGCTATGAAGGACCTGAGAGAGCGAAAGTCATCTTTCATGACAAAAAAAAAAAAAAAAAAAAAAAAAAACAGGTCAGGATGAAGGGGTGTGTCTGAAGCAGTCTCTCTCTTCTTAATGTAGAGAAGATGGACCAAACCAGGCTTGTGTGGAGAGCTGTTTACGGGTGCCTATGTTTGATATACCATTCTTACTTGTGAAAGTGTCACAGGAAGTAGGGGCAGCCTCCATCTATTGGGACACTTGGAAGCAACTGTTAGGACAAAGATGTTGCCAAGGCAGTGACCTCATTCAGTTCCTGAAGGAAGTGACCTATATAACTTTCTTGGTGATGGAACTCTCTGAACTTGGGATCCAGGAAGCCAGGTACCCAGAGTCATTCCCAGTCCCAGTCCCAGTGGCCACACATGTTTGGATTTACCAAGGACAGAATCGGTCTTTCTGTGTAACTACTGATGTGAGGATAGCCAAATTCCAGGAGAGCTCTGAAGAGGGGCCTTTCCTGAGAAAGCAGGTAGTGTCTCACTACTGGCACCTGACAACTTCACAGTGTTGGCCAAGGAGACCAGATGTGACATAGGACAGCCCATTTCGGGGAAACGTAGTATCTCCCATCAGTCAGAGGACACTCCGGATAGTCACAGACCTACTTGGGGGAAGGAGTTGACTTTGTGGGTGTGCGTGTGAGTTTGTGGTTTTGTCTCATGATCTTAGAATATATAGGAAAGTCGGTTTGTTTGATTTGGAGTGGACTGTTTCTAGTAAGTCTTTTGACAATGCGAGTGTTTCTATGTCTGTTTATCCCACTGTGTCCGTGGTTGTAGACATTAGAAAAGAGAATGCATCAATGGATGTGTCCTGTCTAGTAGAAAACTTCACAGCATTCATCCTGCCCAATTTATGAATGGACTGTGGCTTTCCTAATGGATGGGCAACAACTACTATCTTCCTAAGTTCCTGTATGTCTTCTTAAATTCTGGCCACTCTCCAGAATAGGTTCAGGGTTTTGTGTCCACGATATGTACCACCTCCAAGCTCTGTGACATGGCCATGTACTGGATAGCTGAAGGGAATGGGATCATCTCAGAAAACTCAGATATCATTCCAGAAACCCTGCAATGGGCCATTTGCTTATCTATTGTTCTGTTGCCCTGAATGTCAGAAAGGTCTTTGCCTCAGGCCACTCCTTTGTGAAGCCTGAAGGAAACGGTTTTCAAGGGGAATTAATGGGCATCATCTGTTGCTCTTTGCTTAATTGCTTTGGAAAGGAATGTGTCTGCATCAGACTCTTGGCCATGTGTGAGGCTGTTGCATAGATTCTCAGCACCTGATGGATCAAAAGAAAGTTCCCACGTGTGCTTCCAAAACCAAAATGGCCAAAAAAGCAGTCATTGTGGACGAAGTCTCGCGCCTTCCTCTGTAACGTTCCTAACCTCCATCAAGTGAAAATAGGGATCCTTTGTGTCAAATGAGTTCTCAAAACACTGCAGATGATAGCCCATATGTGCTTGGGTTTTCTCATGATTACAATTCACATAAAGAGTCTATACCCGAGAGTCAGTAGGCCTCAAATTGGAGAAGCAAAGCAGTATTTATGGCAGGCTTATTTGATCACTCCTGGTTTTCAGGAAGGGTATCCAGGCAACCCTGACTTTAGGCAAATTATGGGCAAGGGAGTTTATTTTGTACACTGTCTTGGGCTGAGCCCCTCATGGAAACCTCCAGCCACAGGTTATGATGAGTGTCTATATGGAAGAAGATGAGGGCCTTGTGGGAGTGTTTTGGTTTTAATTGTGATCATTTGTGTAGTGCTTGGAAGTGATGACAGGGTCTACCTGGGCTTGAACTCTGGTGTGATTCCCCTTAGAGTCTGAGTTCTGGAACTGATCTCAGAGAAATATTGCCATGAACTGTGTTCAGATTTTAGGAGGCCACACATTGGATTTCCCCTTGGAAACTGAGATCAAAAAAGAAGGGTGACTTTCCACAGAGCCTTGGAATCTCAGCTAAGATATCACATGATTTTATTCTGAAAGATGTGGCAGCCATAGTTGACAGTCAGAACACCCATGGACGTCACATTGAAGACCTCAATGGGCCTGGCTTCATGTGACCTTTTGACCACTCTATGGGATGACTTGCCTGTGAGATTTCTCCAGAGATTTCATTGAAATGAGTTTCCTCACCATTTAATGGTTCCTGAATGAACTGAAACCCACAATGCCTCCAACTTCATCCATGAAAAATGGCTAAATAAATACAATAAAATTTTTGAAATTCCCTTAACCAGGTGGCACTGGAGAACCTTTGGATGTCTTTTTCCTGATCATGAGTGTACAAGAGAATGCCATGATTGACGGGGTTTCATGAAAATGGTGTAGAACAAAGATGCCAGTAAGTTGGACCCTGCTGAGTAGTGGGCCTATTGCAGTGGTGGGCAGGTGTGTGATAATACATCTGTGGTGTGGCCAGGAGGATTTTCCATTGCCTTCAAAATGGCTTGTGACTGATATGGTGCAGCCAGCAGACCCTTCTTGTTACATGGAGAGGTTTCTGGGCAAAGTTCAGAGTCAGATTTCTATGGACAAATGGGCAAGCTTTGTGAGATAGAAGCCTGGTTGGTGCATTCTCTGTCACCACAAGTGACAGAACTCCCTCCAATACTGGGTCCCAGTTGAACTCGTTGTATTTCATGAAGCAAATACCAAACTCCCAGTGCAGCAGCAAGAAACACCACGAAAAGTGGAGGATGACCAAATGGCTTCACAGTTCACACGGGGAGACACTGAGCACCAAGTGGCCACAGTTTACCTATAAATACAAAATTCAGCACTGCTGCCTCATGTTCATTAGAATACAAAAAACCATGTCCTCCAGGTCACGTAGATGCAGACCCAGCTTTTATGGTGTCACTAGAAAGGAAGCTAAATCTCCTTACAACAACATATATTTCAAGTGCCCAACCTCAGAGGAAGTTTCTCAAGAAGTCTTTAGGCCGGCAGAGCTCCACGTCTTTGGAGTGTTTACCTGTTAGACAAGGACGCTAGAAAAGACCACTGACTCAAATTAAAAACAAATAAAATTAAGCTTATTATTTCCACCTGCCGTGCTGCCTCTCCCTCCCAAAATGGTGGGAATAAGACAGCATCCCCAGCTTTCCTACAGCCCAGTTTTATAGCCCAGAAAGTTACACAAAAGGGGGGTTACAGATAACAGAACTCTGATAAACATCACATTAAAGGTAGTTTACAATTTTTTTGCTGTCCCTACATCAGAATTCATGAGGACCATTAGAGCCTCAGAGAGGGTTGTTGTCTGGCCAGAGAAGGCAAATATTTATGATGTGTCACTAAAGTTTCAGAGAGGGCTGCTATCTGGTCAGAGAGCTGGGCATGCGTGAGTTCAAGGCGTGGGCAGGCATTCCACGCAGGTTCAGAATTTGAAGTAATTTATGGTAAAGCCAAAATTATCTTTTCATGGCTTTGTGGCATGATGGCTCCCAATTTTAATAAAAGATCAGGTTGGGTCTACAATTTCCCCCTTTTCTCTGTGTCCCTTTCAAATCTTTGATAGATTATGGGAAGAACACTGAGGAAATTTTAATCCCTCAGATAAGAGTCTCCAAATTTTTACAACTCACCCAAAACCGATCTCCCTGATTTTACCTGACTTAATTAATTATTTATATTGATAGTCTATTTATCTTTCTCTCCATTGTTTTAAAAAGAGTGGCATCACTAATTTTTTCTTCTTCTGTCCTGAGACAGGGTGACGTGAGTGGGCTCGTCGTGAGGGACATGAGTTGCCTATTAGAAGTCAGTTGAGAGACATGAGTTGCCCTTTAGAAGTCAGTTCGGTTTGAAGTCAGGTTGGGGAAGAACAGGTTGTAAAGTCATCTGTGAATAGATTCTTCTATGAGTGAAACAAAAACCATGAGTACTGAATAAATGTTGCAGCAGCTGGAACATGTCACTGTATAGAAATTCCCTCACCAGTCTTTAATATCCCCAATTATCAGGACTGTCAACTTAATATTTAACTTTAAGTGTTACAGTTGGCCCTCTCAATAAGACACAGTTTAATAATTTAATGTCATCTGATCTTGTAAAAATCCTTTTACTAGTATGACCTCTGCGTCTAATAGAGAAACCTTTAATTCTGTTACTCAGGGCTGGATAATCGTACTAGCAAACACCAAGCCTACCTGTGTAGGTTAGGAATATCTGTAGGTCTTAAACTGAAAACTTCTGCCTGTGGCAGCTCTTCTTGATAGTCTCTTTTTATAAGTATTAGGCATTCCTGTGTGAGAATCCTTCTTTGTAGCCTCCAGTCTTACTTATTTTGGGAGGATAAGATAAAGTGCATACCTTAAAATTTTATTATTATTATTATTATTATTATTATTATTATTATTATTATTATTATTATTTAAAATGCCCAGGAGTGGCTGTATTTTGGTCTTAACTGTCTTTGCTAAGTGTTTAAGATGAAGCAGTCAAACTGACTTTTGTTTCTATCTGTTGTTAACAGTCAGCTGAGCTTTTGTGGGAATCAATTCTGGGGAAACTTGAGAAGAGATTCTCAGTTCTGCTAGTGCCATTTGCGCTAGGTGGGTCCAGGTCTTGCTTGACCATTTGGCTTCCCTCAGAAGCATCATGGATGTCTCCTTTCTATGATGACTCTCCTCTTTGTAACAAATGCACTGATTGGCTTTCTGTTCTCCAGTGGTCTCATTAATCTCCCTGATCAGGAGGTTATGTGGCTCAGAGTTGCAAAGCTCTTTAGAGAAGTCCCCTGTTCCCTGGATTCAGACTGACTCAGAGGGCAAGAGCCAAATATTGGTTTTCTTGGCCCTTTTCATTTAACATTAATTTTATATCCTAATCTTAAAAATCCAGCAAATAAATTTAACAGCCTTACATTAAGAGTACTGGGCTTTAATGTCTATAACTTTATAATTACCTTTTTATTAATTGGGATCTGTATTATTCTGACTGTATTGTAGTTGATGACTTATTATCTTGAATAAACCCATGTTGTGTTCTTAAAGCAACACATTTGTAAAACACTAACAGGGAATCTTTAGATCACTTATAAGAAAATTTCAAACTAAAATTAACAAAAGTAAAAATACTTAGTTTGTGTAATATCTTCCCTGAATTTTTTGGCTGAATTATACATTATATCCCCTGTTTGAGATCCTAGGAATATTGACAATAAAAAAACCTTTTTAACATAACTTTAAAGAAATATTATCTGACCTAATGGTTTCATAGTCATTCTCACATGTAGTAAGATGGGACACACAGCCTTATCTCAGGTAAGGCAGGGCTCTTTATAAATCTTAACTATTTTAGTTCTAAAGCTGATCTTTATTTTTAAATATCATTTGACAATGTTTAAATAAATTGTTTGAGGTCACATGAACATTAGCTAACACCATATGATATCACATTTAAAACATGAATTAAAGAAAGGCTGAAAGTTTTTAACCTTTACAAAGATTAGGCTCTAATTAACTTAAAAATACATTTAAATTGTTCCCCAATGTAAAAAGTAACATAAAAATTTATATATCTTATTGATAACAGGTAAATAAATCCACAATATATTTTTTTACCACACAACTTCAGAGCACCAGCTTGATATAATACTCTTTAAACGTTTCTACCTTACAGACTTGCATACCTGTAAGATATGAAAACATTAATAGCATAACAATTACATTTATGTTTCTACATTAATCAAGTTTGGCTTTTAAAGAAATGGCAGTACAGTGCTCTAAAATAACAGTTTTTATTTAATCAGTTGTTTAATTTTTATGGTTGCTTGCTCTAGAAAACATAAATCTTAATAAACTCAATGTTATGGGTAAACTTATGTTTTAAGAAATTTTTGTCTCATTAACACATGACTGATTTTTACAATCTTATACAGAGTTTACTAAAAAAAATACAGATCTTAGTAAATCAATCAGATATCTAACAAAAGTACTCATGAATGAGTAATCCCATATCAAATTTACTTTACTTATTTATCAAAAAGTTAGAGAAACATATTGAACAGTGTAAACCATTTTTATGTTGAAGGAAAGGTACTAGAGCCAAGGCATATTAGACATTTTGTAGATGTTAATATTTTGTTACATGTTTGAACACCTAGAAAACTTTGTGAGCTTAAATTTAAAGACATTTGTTTTTATCTCTTTATCCAATTTAAATTGAAACATTTAAATCAGGTGAATTAAAGATCTTTGGATCCACTTTTTTAAAATTTGTTTTTACGAGCGCTATTTTTTTATGAGCGCTCCTTATATATGTTAATTTGTGTATCATATATATGACATACGGACATATGTATATATAGACATACAACACATAACAATTTGTGCACACATAATAATAGTCAAGGCCTTGTAGCTTTTCGTAGTTGAAATCTTTATTGCAATGTTTCAAAAAGTCCACAGTTGGTCAAAGATAGAACTGATCAGAAAAACATTAACCTAGGTCTGTATGCTCAAAATCATGAGGTCAAAAAACATAAAGTATCTAAGAAAAAAAATAAGAGTCCTAGAAAAAATGACTTGCCAGTAATTAGTAAATAACATACAATTTACCTTTTTTTCCCTTAGACCTCAAATCACTCTCCTACAAAGCTTGCAGGCTTCTTTCATTTGCATTTCAACATAAGTCATGGCTGAGGTCTGGAAGGAGCAGCAAAAAAACTGCTATTCTGAACAAACATCTCAGGACTAAGGCATTTTAACCATAATTTTCAGGTTCAGATGTTGAAAATTATGATACAAGTTTAAGATACAATTCACAAAATTTTATATCTTTACATCTTGTTTTGTCAAAAGACACCATACTATGATTTACTATTTATTTCCAAATTAATGCACTGGTACACACAGTGACATTTTCCCAGGCTACCCAATTCAAAATTGGTGAAAAAAAAAAAAAAGACCGTATGATTGGGAAGTTTCTTGCCAACTTGGAAGTAGAGTTCTTCAGTTATCCATCCTAAGTATTTAAGTTCTCTGGCATGAATTATCTGAAATCATAAACTAAACAATTACCTAAACCCGACTTTTTACTCCAAGATTGTGCAATGCTTCAAAAACCCATTCAGTTACCAGATTGTTAAAATAAAACATCATCATTTAGACACACATTCAGCTAAGATCATTCCCCAAAAACAATTTATAATATCAACAAATTATTGCAGATGCCTTAAAAGGCCAGAAACTAAGACACAATACAGACAGAAAGGAGGTCCAGACTATGGCAGTCAGACAGAACCCTTTAAACCAGAGCAGATAAGAGAAAAATCTCCTACAGCAGTGGCACCATAGATGTCCCCACAAGGGGACCAGATGTTTTCACAGAAGGGAAACCTGAAATGTAAAATAAAGTGTCTCCATGGTGACTTTACTGCATTTAGTGTCACCTTTTTCTTTTTCTCTTTTTTTAACAAGACAGAGGTGGCATAATCCTTACAGTGCAGGGAAGGAAGGAGGTAATTCCCTGAATCAACAGGGCTTTGGCAGCTGCTGGGAGTCCCTCAGTTTCCCCTTTTACATACAGGATTAGCTCCTCTGATTCAGTTCCACATCAAGCATGCTCTATCTCCTAACATTTCAGTAGATAGCTCTCACAAAGTTCCAGAGCGGAGGGTGGGTACAAGATTTGTAACTTAAAGTTTGGTTCCTGACCTTGAAGCCAATTAATACAAATTTAATAATGAGGACTGGGTTTTGAGAAAAAGAAAAAAGGAGTTTTATTGCTTGGCTAACAAAGGAGAAACACAGGGGACTCTGCCAAAGTTGTGACTCTCTTTATCTGGAGGGACAAGGGGTTTTAAAGGAGTTTCACTTGTTAACCTGGGAGATACTCAGTTCTTAGGTCCCCAGCAGGCATAGCCCTCTGCAATGGGTGTGCTCCAGGCAGCCAGCTAGGGGCTTCTATCATCCTGCTTTACAATGGGGGATAAAGTTCATTGCAGTTCCTTAAAACACAGTCCAAAGGGGTGTCAGGCTTAATCTCTTTATTTCTGATTTTCATGTCCAATATACTTAAGTTTTTACCACCAAAATCACACAACAAAACGAACAAAAACAAACAAACAAAAAACCAAAAAATAGAACACAGAACACAAAAAAACAGAAACCCAGCGCCTAAACACAGAAACAGGGCAAGAGTGCAACATCTTGCTAAAGCTCCAGGGTAGGAGCGCATGCGTGCCCGTCGGCACCTCTTTACAGTTCCAGAGGAATTCCCTACAGAACAGAACAGAGGACAGAAAGATTCTCGTTACTGTCCTGGACAGAAGTATATGTGAGCCTCCCCGTGCCACATCTCTGTCATCAGAAGAGATCTCCCTTAACCAGATATCAGATGTTATAAAGGAGCCACTTACCTATGGAGGTGTCCTCCATCAGGTGCTTGCTAATAGTTTTAGTGCAGAGGTTCACTGCAGTGCTCCCTGGACTAAAGGCTCTCTTCCAAATATAAAGAAGATGGACCAAATCAGGCCTGTGTGGAGAGCGGTTCCTTGGTGCCTATGGTTGATATACCATTCTAATTTGTGAGAGTGCCACAGAAAATAGGGTAAGCCTCCTTCTCATGGTACGCTTGAAAGCAACTGTTTGGACAAAGTGGTTGCCAAGGCAGTGACCTCATTCAGTTCCTGAAGGATGTGACCTCACTTCAATCCCTTGGTAATGGAACTCTCTGAACTTGGGATCCAGGAAGCCAGGCACACAGAGTCAGTCTCAGTCCCAGTCCCAGTGTCTCACTTGCTTCGATTTAGCAAGGACAGAGTCAGTCTTTCTTGGTACCTACTGATGTGAGGATGGCCAAATGCCAGGAGTTCTCTGAAGAGGGGCCTTTCCTGAAAAAGTAGGTAGTGGCTCACAGCTGGCTCCTGACCACTTCACAGAGTTGGACAAGGAGACCAGATCTGAGACAGGAAACGCCATATCGGGGGAACATAGTATGGCCCAGCAGTAAGAGGATACTCTGGAGAGTGAGAGACATACTTGTGGAAGGAGGTGCCTTTGTGGGTGTGGATGTGTGTTTGTGGTTTTGTCTCATGTTCTGAGAATAGGCAGGAAAGTCGGTTTGTTTGGTTTGGAGTGAACTGTTTCTAGTAAGTTGTTTCACAAGGCGAGTGTTTCTATGTCTGTGTATCCCACTGTGTCCGTGCTTGTAGACATTAGAAAAGAGAATGCATCAATGGATGTTTCCTGTCAAGTAGAAAGCTTCCCAGCATTCATCCTGCCCAATTTATGAATGCACTAGGGCTTGCCTTATCGATGGGCAACACCTGCTATTTTCCTAAGTTCCTGTTTTCTTCCTGAAATCTAGCCACTCTCCAGAATAGGTTCATGCATTTGCATCCACGATATGTACCACCTCCAAGCACTGTGACATGGACATGTACTGGATAGCTGAAGAGAATGGCAAGCATCTCAGAAAAGTCAGATATCACTGTGACCCAGAAAGTCTCAGTAGAGAAACCCTGTGAAGGGCCTTTTGATTACCTATTGTTCTGTTGCCCTGAATGTCAGGAAGGTCTTTGCCTCAGGCCACGCTTTTGTGAAGCCTGAAGAAAACAGTTTTCAAACGGAAATGAATGGGCATCACCTGTGGCTCTTTGCTTAAATGCATTGTAAAGGGATGTGTCTGAATCAGCCTCTTGGCTCTGTGTGAGCCTGTGGCTTAGAATATCAGCACCTGATAGATCTAAAGAAAGATCCCATGTGTGGATCCAAAATCAAAATGGCCAAAAAATCAGTCATTGTTGATGAAGTCTCTCGCATTCCTCTGTAAGGTTCCTGACCTCAATCAAGTGAGAAAAGGAATCTATTGGGTCAATTGAGTTCTTCGAAGCCTTGCAGATGCTAGCCCATACGTTCTTGGGTTTTCTTATGAATCCAATTCAAATAAAGAATCTAAACCCCACCGTCAGTAGGCCTCAAATTGAAGAACAGAGCTGTATTAATGGCAGGCATATTTGATCACTCCTGGTTCACAGGAAGGGTGTCCAGGCCACTCTGACTTTTGGCAAATGAGGGGAAAGGGAGATTATTTGGGACACTGTCTTGTGCTGCGCCTCTCATGGAATCCTCCTGCCAGAAGTTATGATGAGTGTCTATTTGGAAGAAGATGAGTGCCATTTGGGAGTGTTTTGGTTTTAATTGTGGTCATTTGTGTGGTGGTTGGTAGAGATAATTGAGTCCATCTTGTCTTGAACTTTGGTGTGATTCCCCTTAGAGACTGTGTTTTGGAACTGACCTCTGAGAAGGTACAAGGTTCTGTGTCATTGTATATCCATATTTCTGGGACATCTCTACGGAACGTAATTCAAAGCTAAGTATACCAATCAAGGGCCAAATGAACTTCCGGGCTTCAAATCTAACCTAGATTTCTGTTTTCATACTTATATTGAAAGGTTAATAAAATAGGTACTTGTCACTTCCTGTTTTTCTGTATGCTTAATAAAACACTGTTGAAATCTTGAGAACTGTTTGCTCTTCTTGTTCCCAGAATGTGCTGCCCCCAACTGCCAAACTGCAGAATGTACTCCATCAACCATTTGCACGCAAACCGCCCACTCGCCCTTACCCATCAATAAACTTCCCTCCCTGCCCTCTCCAAGGAAAATATATAAGCACTTCTTAAGCTGTTCTCAGGGCTCTCTGCTCTATTCAAGCGAGCTCTGAGCCCTTGCATGCCTGACTCCCAATAAACCCTTTGCTGTTGCATTAGACAGTCTCTTGGTGGTCTCTTTCATCGATGCTCACCCGACCTTTACTTCTGGTGGCCCCAGCGAGATCCGGCAGCTGCAGATGAAAGACCCCCAACGGGATGCTCTGGGGGTAAATAAGGCCCCTCTTTCTGGTTTCAGGATTCAGGTTAGGGTTTGACAAAATGGCTATTGGTAAAGAGCGTGAGCTCTCTCCCACGGTGGCTGACACACATGTCACAGAGCCACAGGCCATGTCCCTGGGGGATGGACTCGGGAAATTGAGGAAGCATAGTCTCCTCGACTCAGTGATATTTTCTTTCAGATTCGGAATTGCCAGCCCATCAGGTTTTGCCGGCTGCTCAGTCCTGGTCTCAGTATTGGACGTCCATTGCCTGTCTTTATTGTCTTGTCTTGTCTGTGTCATGTGTTGTTGCTTTCACTGTCTGTGTATATTTCATTATGGGACAGAGCACTTCAACGCCTCTGTCCCTGACCCTTAATCACTGGACCAAAGTCTGCTTAAGGGCTCAGAATCTTTCTTTTTCATTAAAACACCAGACCTGGCAGATTCTGTGTCTCAGAATAACCCACCTTTGTAGTCGGATGGCCTCTAGAAGGATGTTTCTACTTCGCACTAATTTGAAAAGTCTGAGATATTGTCTTTCAGCCGGGGCCACATAGACATCCAGATCAATAGCCATATATCTTAACTTGTCAGGACCTCTGCAAATCTCCTCCTCCATGGGTGAAGCCTTTCCTTGTCCCTGCACCCACTCCTACTCCTTCCCCTATGATTCTATCTCTCAAACTCTCTGTTCCTCAACCTCCACCCTCTGTTCTCCCTGAGTCTCAAGACTCTACTCGTCCTTATCCTCTGCCCTTGTCCCCCAACCCCCAAAACCCTGTAAGTAATTCCCCTGCTGCTGACTCAGCCTCTCCACCATTCGAGGAAGCCAGAATGGCCCAGCGCCCTCCAGATGACTGTCCCATGACACACACAGCGCCTCCTTCCCTGGAGGAAGCTGGCCCGGCTAAAAAAACTCAGAGAACTCGCCAACGTTTTCACACCTGCCTACTTGGAATGACTGCCAACAACTCCTAGGGACTCTCTTCATGACAGAGGAATGAGAGAAAAACCTCCTGGAAGCTAGAAAAAAATATCCTCGGACCTGATGGGCGACCAACACAACTTCCCAACATAATAAAAGCTGCCTTCCCCTTTAACCAACCCAACTGGGACCCCAACACCTTTGAAGATAGGGAGCATCTGTCCAATTATTGCCAGGCTCTAATTGCGGGTATCCAAGGGGCCGCTAGGTGACCAACTAATTTGGCCATGGTAAGAGAAATTATTTAAAGGCCTGATGGATCTTCCTCTATGTTTCTAGAGAGAATTATGGAGGCATATAAGAGATATACTCCTTTCGATCCTCAGGCAGCAGATCAAAAGGCATCTGTCACGATGGCCTTAATTGGTGAAGCTGCCATGGATATTAAAAAAAAAAAGTTAAAAGAGAGATTTAGTCAGAGAAGCCGAAAAAGTATACTATAAGAGAGAAACAGGGAAAAAGAAAGGGAGCAGAGGGAGGATGAGAGAAGCAAAAGAAAGACTAAGGCATTGACTAAGATCCTGGTCACAACAAGAAAGAGGCCAGAAATTAAGATATAAGGTGACAGGAAGCGATACCTGGGCCCGTGCCACAGGCCACCCCTGGCCTCAGATCAATGTGCCTACTGTAAAAAAAAAGGACACTGGGCCAAAGAGTGCCCTATAAAGAGACAGACATGCCAGCCAGCCATTCTGACTCTGGGGGATGACTAAGAAAGTTGGGGCTCAGATTCTTTCCCCTAGCTCAGGGTAAGATTTGAAGTGTAGGGGACCCCAGTAAACTTTGAAGTGAATACAGGAGCAGTATACTCAGCCCTTAAGGCCCCATTGGGCCGTCTATCAAATAAAAGGTCTGTAGTTCAAAGGGCTAATGGCAGTAAATATCGGGCTTAGACTACTAAGAGGACCATGGACCTGGGGAAAGGAAAAATCCATCACTCCTTCCTAGTAATCCCAGAATGCCCACACCCATTGATGGGCAGAGATCTGCTCACCAAGCTCTGGGCCAAAATAACTTTTAACCCTGAAGGCCCCCAAATGAAATTTCTAAATCCTTCAGTAAAAACTCCTATAGTCACGGCTTTAACTATATTAGTAGAAGATGAACGTCCACACTTCACACCCCCCAAGACTGATCAAACAGGCAAGCTACCCCAGAAATGGATAACAGATTACCGAGATGCCTGGGCAAAAACTGCTGTGTTAGGCCTGGCCGTGAAACAACCTCCAATAACAGTGGAGTTAAAAACCTCAGCCTCCCCAATCAATGTCAAATAATATCTTCTAAGCATAAAAAGCTAAAGATGGGATAAGGCCCTATATTCAGAAATATCTGGCCTTAGGGGTCCTAAGGCCCTGTCAATTGGCCTGGAACACTCCCCTGCTATTAGAAGAAAAAGCCAGGAACCAGGGACTATCACCCTGTTAAAG
This sequence comes from Callospermophilus lateralis, assembly GCF_048772815.1. Lineage (NCBI taxonomy): Eukaryota > Metazoa > Chordata > Mammalia > Rodentia > Sciuridae > Callospermophilus > Callospermophilus lateralis. The sequence goes on from NW_027513497.1 coordinate 149,400, forward strand.
ACCTAAGAGAGATCAACAACAGAGTGCAGGACATTTACCCCACGGTACCTAATCTGTTCAATCTGCTTTGCACTCTGAACCCTGAGCAGAAATGGTATACTGTTCTGGACTTAAAACAAGCTTTCTTTTGCTTGCCTCTGCATAAAGATAGTCAGTTGCTGTTTGCTTTTGGGTGGGTAGACCCAGAAACCGGAAAGTCTAGTCAACTAACTTGGACTAGACTCGCAGAGGGGTTCAAAAACTCCCCCACTCTCTTTGATGAAGCCCTTCACAGAGATCTCAACAATTTCTGAACTACACACCCCGAATTCACCCAGCTTCAATATGTGGATCACCTGCTACTGGCATCCAACACCAAGGAAAACTGTGAACTGGGACCCAAGCACTATTATCCGAGCTTGCTCAACTCGGGTATAGAGCTTTGGCCAAAATTGCCCAATTTGCCAGCAAGAAGTAATCTTCCTCGACTATTTCCTTAGGGGCGGTAAACGATGGCTCACTGAGCCCAGATTACAAACCATTGAGCAGATACCAACCCCATCTTACAGCAGACAACTAAGAGTTTCTTGGGATTGCTGGGTTTTGCAGGTTATGGATAAATGGGTTTGAGTCCTTATCTGCTCCTTTATACCCGCTGTTAAAGGGAGATGCCCAATTCCAATGGACCCCTAAGTACCAGGAAGTTTTAGATAACATCTAAGGACACTGACTTTGAACGCCTCAACGTTACTGAGCTCAGCCTGCAATTACAGAAAGCCCTACACTACGTTAAAAATGTACACCAACTCACTCACCTTGGTTCAAAGAAACTGCAGGCATTCCTGTAGGATTAAGAACAGAGTTTTCCACTAACTGACTCACAGCGAAAGGAAATAATTGAACTGGTAACAAAAGCCTGTCGGGTCAGTCAATTGTTTAATGCTTACCCTTCCAAGTTTCTTAGACGAAAGCACCTACGAGGAACCAGACCAGGACAATTCTGGGAAGTGGACATTACTGAAATTAAGCCAGCAAGGTATGAACTTAAAAATCTCCTAGTCTTTGTGGATACATTCTCAGGATGGATTGAAGCCTTACACACACACACACACACACACACACACACACACACACACACACAGAGAAAAAAAAAAAAAAAACGGCGCAAATGGTTCTCAAGAAGATCCTGGAAGATATTTTTCCAAGATACGGTCTGTCTAAGATAATAGGGTCTAATAATGGACTTGTGTTCATGGCCCAGGTAAGTCAGGTGTGGATTAATTGTAAGTTACATTATGCTTATGTACCCCAGAGCTCAGGAGAGGTAGAAAAAATAAATAGAACCATTAAACAGACCTTAACAAAATTAAGCTTAGAGACCGGCATAAAAGATTGGACTATGCTCCTGCCTTATGCACTGTTTCATGCGAGAAATACTCCCTCAGTTTCTTTGTGTAACCTCACCCCCTATGAAATTCTCTATGATGCCCATCATCCAGTAAGGGACCTAATCCCCAACTCTAAGGCCTAACAATCCCTTCCACACCCCTTGCTTGACAGACTTAAAGCCATTGAAAGAACTCAGTGATAACTGTGGAAACAGCTGGCCACTGCCTACCAACCTGGGGACGAGGGGATTCCACATCAATATCAAGTAAGAGACTTCGTCAACATAAGACAACATCAGGTGTTATCCCTAGAACCCCGCTGGAAAGGAACATACCAGGTGCTACTTATAACACCTACAGGCATAAAAGTAGACAGAATCACTTTTTGGATCCATGCCTCTCATCTCAAGCCTTCGCTGTATCCAGACTCTGGTTGGAAACTGGAAAAAACTGGTAACCATTTCAAATTGCGTATTCGCTATGTGGACAAGACTATAGACTCTCCCCTTGGCCACCAGTACTCCTAACCCTCATCAGCCTGTTCAGCAGTGAAGGCTGATCTGAAATCCTACTAGACAAGAAGTATGGTCTATCTCGCATACAGCCCCCTTAGGGACCTGGTGGCTATCTCTCCACCCAGACATTTTTCAGCTTGGTATAGGTCTTTCCTATTGAGATAACCCCAATGAAGAGGATCCCACTAAAGTTCCATTAAATCCCTTCCATACCATACATAATTGAAACAAACATTATGGATGCACGGAAACGCGAGCCAGATTAAGGTTGGTTAGCCTAGATTACTATATATGCCCGGCGGACTATCAAAGCCACAAACAGCCATGGCTGTGTGGGGTGAAAGCCAACTTCTTGTGTAATTCATGGGGATGTGAGCATACCGGGGCTGCCTGGTGGAACCCAAACTCCTCATCAAATTCAGTACACAGCATTGGCCATATAACCAATTAGACAACCAAAAACTATGGCCCCCAGAGGGTTCTCTAGATCCTCAAATTCTGCGTGACATTTTTAACTTCGGCAAGTGCTCAAAAGGGGAAAATTCCCCTATGTGGAATCCTTTTCCCTCCTTCACTCACATCCTGTACTATGCTTCTCCAATAGTTCCTCACCCTCAGCCTTCTGCTCTAGACTCTCTGCTGTCACTCCCACCTCAGCAACCTGATTTCTTCCCTCCAATTACTACATCAAAAACCCAAACCTCCGCCAGTTCTCAGACCATTGCCCCCTTGCTGAGGTAGCAGGTACCGAGGTACCCCTCCACTCACTCACTCCTCTCTTTTTCTGTCTGTGCCTGCACTAGGTCCCACCAAGTCCTCTAAGAAGCTAAACCAAAGCTCAAACCAGCTGAGAAGAGCCCTCAGACCCCTATCCAAGATGTAATAAAAATAGCCTTTAAAGTTGCTTTGTCATCACTGAAAACAGGTTACTAAGAATTTAAAGTCCCTCACAGGCTTTTTGGAATACTCACTCCCATCTTCACCTCTGCTCTACCTGTTCTACTGCTCAAGTTTTGTTCTAGGAAAATCCCAAACCCCTTTTCCATTATTCTTTTACATCTCATCTTCCTCATTCTCAGATCCACGGAGCTGCTCTCAGCCTCGCCTTCCCCGTCTTCCCCCTCTGTACCAGGTCCATAGATATGTCTTAAATAACCTTCTCCAGAAGTCTTCACCGAGGCTTACATTAGGTCTTTCAGCAAAAGAGTCCCTCTGAAAGAGTTCAATGTAGATGAACTTCCACTTTTCGTGTTGCCCTGTTCTACTTGGCCACTTGCTAAAAAATCACCACCCCTAAGCTTGACACCGCCTTACTAGATTTTCACAAAATATGTGAACAAGGCCTCTGGCCTTGAGCTGGGGATTCACAGAGATGGCTAGATTTCTAAGATAAAAAAGTTACCAATTGGGCTTCATGGTGACAGCTGGCAGGGAGAAAAAAAGAGACAAAAAAGCTCTCCCTTTCCAAGGTGTCTTTGAAAAGTTAACTTGCCCAGAACAGAGGAACAAAAACAAAAACAAAAACTGATTTCTGTGAATTTCTACAGACTGTGAACTTCTGAGCCACTTCCCTTACATGTTGGGTACAAATTCTAAAACTACCGAAACTTGGGCTTCAGGGGATTAATTGATTACAACAGAAGCAATGCCCTCTAAATCCGGATGCAACCAAATAAGACTGTTTTCCTGTGTTTGGTGCTATCTTAGGTCCCTTTCCTTGTCCGTCCCTACAACAGTATAATTCTATACACTTTAACATTATTTATGTTTTCATAAAATGGTCAATATATGTGATTAATTATGTAATGATGCAGATGTTTTCCAGAGTTCTCTATCATGACTTAGGTTCATTTAAAGATCAACTAGGGGGGCATACAACCCGGTTCCACTGGGAACCTGTATCCCTCACTTTAGCCATCCTATTAGAAATAATAGTTGCTGAAGGGGTGGGCTAGTCCATGAGACACAACAAAGACACAATTAGAAGCAGAAATATGCCAAAGTTTAAAGACATTAAAAACCGACATCACAGCTTTACAGGAATTTTAACCTCTCTCTTTCTGAAGTTGTTTTACAAAGCAGGCGAGTGTTGGACCTCCTCTTTATGAGAGAAAGGTGCCTTTTTGCTTGCATTGAGGGAAGAATGTTGTTTTTATGCCGACAATACTGGAGTTGTAAAAGAATCTATGAGTAAATTAAGAAAACGACTTGAAGAGCGTCAAAGAGAGACAGAGGCCCCAAAAGGGAGCTTTGAGTCTTGGTTCACATAGTGACCTGATTAACTACGCTTTTATCTGCCATGGCCGGTCCATTAAAAATCCTCATATTATTGCTAACGTTAGGACCCTGTTTGCTCAACCGTGTAGTTTCCTTTCTAAACCAAATCGAACCTGTTATTAATCCTAACCATACACTGTTCTCTCAATCTAATTTTACAGAAGAGCAGGGACAGAATTGGTATTAAAATACAGAATTATAGAGGATCTTCCACCTGCTGAAAACCTCAAAGGTCCACACAGAAATGATCCCTGGAGAAGATGTAGGCAAGTACGAAGGACCTGAGAGAGCAAAAGTCTTCCATGGCAAACAACCTGCTCAGGATGAAGGGATGTGTCTGAATCAGCCACTCTCTTCTTAATTTAGAGAAGGTGTACCAAAGCAGGCATGTGTTGAGAGCTGCTCCTGCATGCCTATGGTTGACATACCACTCTGACCTGTGAAAGTGTCACAGGAAGTAGGAGCAGCATCCTTCTCATGGTGACCTTGGAAGCAACTGTTAAGACAAAGTTGTTGCCAAGGCAGTGACGTCATTCAGTTCCAAAAGGAAGTGACCACACCTAACTTCCTTGGTGATGGAACTCTCTGAACTTGGAATCCAGGAAACCAGGCACCCAGAGCCAGTCCCAGTCCCAGTCCCAGTGGTCAAACTTATTTTGATTTACCAAGGACAGACTCAGTCTTTCTTGGGACCTACTGATGTAAGGATGGCCAAATGCAAGGAAAGCTATGAAGAGGGGCCTTTCCTGAGAAAGCAGGCAGTGGCTCACCGCTGGCTCCTGACAACTTCACAGAGTTGGCCAAAAAGACCAGATCTGAGACAGAACAGGCTATTTCCAGGGAACATAGTAAGGCCCACCAGTCAGAGGACACTCCGGATAGTCCCAGACCTACTTGGGGAAAGGAGCTGCCTTTGTTGTGTGGGTGTGGGTTTGTGGTTTTGTCTCATGTTCTGAGAATAGGTATGAAAGGCAGTTTGTTTTGTTTGGAGTGAACTGTTTCTTGTAAGTCGTTTGACAAGGCGAGAATTTCTATGTCTGTGTATCCCACTGTGTCCGTGGTTGTAGACATTAGAAAAGAGAATGCATCAATGAATATGTCCTGTCTAGTAGAAAGCTTCACAGCATTCATCCTGCCCTATTTATGAATGGACTGCAGCTTGCCTTATTGATGTGCAACACCTGCTATCTTCCTTAGTTCCTGTTTTATTCCTGAATTCTGGCCACTCTCCAGAATAGGTTCATGGTTTTCTGTTTAAGATATGTACAACCTCGAAGCTCTGTGACATGACCATGTACTGAAGGGAATGGTGAGCATCTCAGAAAACTCAGATATCAGTGTGACCAGGAAAGTCTCAGTGGAGAAACCCTGCTTGGGGCCTTTTGTTTACCTATTCTTCTGTTGCCCTGAATGTCAGGAAGGTCTTTTCCTCAGTCCACCACTTTTTGAAGCCTGAAGAAAACAGTTTTCAAATGGAAATGAATGGGCATTACCTGTGGCTCTTTGCTTAATTGCTTTGGAAAGGATGTGTCTGAATCAGCCTATTTACCCTGTGTGAGGCTGTGACTTAGATTCTCAGCTCCTGATGGATCTAAAGAAAGATCCCATGTTTACATCCAAAAACAAAATGGCCAAAAGAGCAGTCCTTGTGGATGAAGTCTCTCGCCTTCCTCTGTAACTTTCCTGACCTCCATCAAGTCAGATTAGGGATCCTTTGGGTCAAATGAGTTCTTCAAAGCCCTGCAGAGGCTAGCCCATATTTGCTTGGGTTTTCTCAAGACTCCAATTCACATAAAGAATCCAAACCCCACAGTCATTTGGCCTCAAATTGAAGAAGCGGAGCAGTATTAACGGGAGGCCTACTTAATCTCTCCTGGTTCACAAGAAGGGTGTCCAGGCCACCCTGAATTTAGGCAAATTAGGTGTAAGAGAGCTTATTTTGGACACGGTCTTGGGGTGTGCCCCTCATGGAAAACTCCAGCCATAGGTTATTGTGAGTGTCTATATGGAAGAAGATGAGCGCCACGTTGGAGTGTTTTGGTTTAAATTGTGGTCATTTGGGTGGCGGTTGGAAGAGATGACTTGGTCCACATGTTCTTGAACTCTGGTGTGATTCCCTTAGAGTCTGAGTTCTTCAACTGACCTCAGAGAAGTATTGCCATAGATAGTGTTGAGATTTTAGGAAGCCAGGCATGAGCGTTGGCCTTGGAAACTGAGTTCTAGGCCCAGGGTGGCTTTCCACAGAGCACTGAGCCTCTCAGCCAGGATACCACAAATTTTATTCTGAAAGACTTGGCACCCATAGTTGAGAGTCAAAACTCATATGGACCTCACATTGTAGACCTAAATGGGCATAACATCATATGATCTTTTGGCCACTCTTTGGGAAGCCTTACCTGTGAGTGTTCTCTAGAGATTTCATTGAAATGAGCTTCCTAACCATTTAATGGTTCCTGAAAGAATTGAAACTCACAGTGCCTCCAACTTCATCCTTGAAAAATGGCTAGATAAATACCATGAAATTTTTGAATTTCCCATCTCCAGGTGGCACTGGAAAACCTTTTGATGTCCTGTTGCTGATCATGAATATACCAGACAGTGCCTTGATTGACTGGGTTTCATGTAAATGGTGTAGAACAGAGATGCCAGTAAGTTGGACTCTGTTGAGTAGTAGGTTAGAGCAGTGGTGGGCAGGTATGTGATAAAACATCTGTGGTGGGGCCATATGTATCTTCCATTGGTTTCAAATGCCTTGTGACTGACATGGTGCAGCCAGCAGAACCTTCCATGTAAAGGCAAGTTGTTATTTGGAGAGGTTTCAGGACATTGTTCAGAATCAGGGTGCTATGGTCAAGGGGGCAAGATATGTAGGATAGGATCCTAGTTCTTGGATCCTCCTGCAAAACCTGACCAACCATACATGACAGAACTTCCTCTTGCACTGTGACCCAGTTGAACTCTTTGTATTTCGTGAAGCAAATACCAAACACCCAGTGCAGCAGGAAGAAACACCACGAAAATGGAAGATGACCATATGGCTTCACAGTGCACACTGGCACACATTTATTCCCCAGTGGCCACAGTTTACCTAAAAAGAGAATTCAGCACTGCTGCCTCATGTACATTGGGAAATAAGAAACCATGTCCTCCAGGTCTCATAGATCCAGACCAAGCTTTTATGGTCTCCCTAGAAAGGAAGCTAAAGCTCCTGACAACAACATATTTTTCAAGTGCCCAAACTCACAGGCAGTTTCTCTAGAAATCTCTAGGCCAGCAGACCTCCATGTTTGTGGAGTTTTTACCCTGTCCCATACTTTTGGAAACTACTCTACCACTTCAAAGGTTGTGAGCTCCTGAACATATTGCATTCCACAAATTTATTCACAGATTTTCTAAATCTTCTCCTCTAATTGTGTCTTACTTGGGGTGAAGGAATTGTCAAGGCATTGTTCTGGATGAGAGTGGGAATAATTTTGTGTAGCACATATTTACATACACATTGGATTCATTGTTCAATTTTCCATTCGAAATGCTGAATCTTTGACACTAACCCATACCCTACTAGACTCTGACTACTAATTCTAATATGATGGAGAAAAGTAACCCAAACAGAATAGAAATACTAGCACTTCAGAGGAGGCATGGTGGATAGTTGGTTTGCCTTTTGCATGATATAGGGTAGGAGTTATAAATCTTGTCAATTTTTTGTTGAAATAGTTCTGCATGTGTTTTTAAAGTTAACACATATGTGAATTCCTGTCTCCATTTTTCTGTAGCCTATTCAGCACATGTATTTTTATATGCACATATAGAATCCTACCTGGTATCACACGTATATTCTTGAGAGGTGGCTAACTTGGCAGATACAAAGTGTGAGAAGAGATCACTCCTCATTAATGCTTTTGGAACTGAAAATTCAGACTATGAGTGAGCTTCTTAGTTGAAAAACATTATACATAAATCCATGTTCAGTAAAATTAATATTTTGGATCTGTGGATGATATATATTTCACAATGAATTTTAATTGGCATATATATTGCTACTATTTAATGTCTCTGTGTGTGTTTTGTGTGTGTGTGTGTGTGTATATATATATATATATATATATATATATATATATATATATACTCTCTAGATTTTTCAAAATATAAAATATATGTGTCCTATTATACACTCCCTAAATTCATTCTTCTTCATGTATGTGGTTTTATATTAAACTTTTCATAAGATTATTTTAAAAATATTCATCCACCTGAAATACATATTTGTTTTCTAGTACTAAAAAGTTACTTCAATGAATGGTGCAAACAAATCCTTATATTTTTACAGTAGATGACCCACTTTAACATCAATGCAAGTAGATTCCTATGGAACATGATGTGTATTTTGACGTTCATTTTTATTAAACACTGGTACATTACTATTTCTGCAGTTTTTATACATTATAGAATATACATTTCATCCACAAGTTCACAAATTTAAAGAAATTTGTAACATATTCAATCACTTCCTGCTTCAGAACATATGTATTCCTCCTTGTTTTTGAGTGGTCATTTCATGAGATTTTTTTCCAAACACATTATTTTCGATTTCCATAATCAAATTTGAAGCAAAATTCACACACTCTTGGTGATAAACCACAACCGTAATATTACCATTAGATGTATTACTGGTTGGAATGAATGTATGTATATCAATATATGATTCCTGTGTATTTTCAGATATCAATTCAATCCATTATTTAAAGTTGGAACAAGTTATATTATTTATTCGCAGTATGGTCTATTCATGCATTATCTCTATATTCATACATACATGGTACACCTATATGTACCCCCAATACTAATTTATACCCCTTCAAAATGTTGCTCCAAGAAATGGTGCAAGAAATACTCATGTCACCTGATCTACATATACGTTTTATCACAGTAATATTCTGGCCACAAAATGCAAAGTCACACTTACGATTGTACCAAAGCCTAAATGGAATGTGAGTATGGATTATGAAAATAACCCATGTCCAGGTTGCCTAATGCTCTCAAATGTCAATCCTATTGGTGACTACATATTTGTTACTTCCTAAGATTATATATTCAATCTCAAGCCTGTTGAAAATGTCTTTTGCTATCACTCACTTTATACTTTGCCTGATTTCCTAATGTCTCTATTGATATCTGCTTTCCTACATATTTTCCCCAGTTCATCACTGTGACTGACTCTTCACATATGCTGACATTTACATTTTCTGTCTACCTGAAAACCTATTGCTAAAGAACTATTTGTCCAAATACTATACTCACACTTTTTTATAATCCTACCAACTATCTTCCTAATCCTACCGACTCTCCCTCTTTGAATGGTTGTTCTCCTCAACATTCAATCATCCAAGGTATCAGATCTTATGCCATTGTGTATAGATTTATCTGAGACATCTGTGCAGAACATAATTAAAAGCTAAGTATCCCAATCAAGGACCCAATGCCCTTCTGGGCTTCAAATGTTACCGAGATTTCTGTTTTCATTCATATATTTCACCTATATAATCTTATAAATATTGCAGGTTCCCAATACCATTATTCATCCAGCAGAATGATCCTAACCCAAATCAAACATGTTATTAACTGTAACCAAACACTGTTCCCTCAATCTAACTTTACAGAAGAGCAGGGACAGAGTTGGTCTTACAATACAGGAATGTAGGAGATCTTCAACTTCCGGAGAACTTCAAAGGTCCATGCAGAAATGATCCCTAAAGAAGATGTAGGCAGCTATGATGGACCTGAGAGTGCGAAAGTCATCTTTCATGACAAAAAAAAACAAACAGGTCAGGATGAAGGGGTGTGTCTGAAGCAGTCTCTCTCTTGTTAATGTAGAGAAGATGGACCAAACCAGGCTTGTGTGGAGAGCTGTTCCCGGGTGCCTATGGTTGATATTCCATTCTAACTTGTGAAAGTGTCATAGGAAGTAGGGGCAGGATCCATCTCATGGATCCTTGGAAGCAACTGTTAGGACAAAGTGGTTGCCAAGGCAGTGACCTCATTCAGTTCTAGACGAAGTGACCCATGTCACTTTCTTGTTGATGGAACACTCTGAACTTGGAATCCAGGAAGCCAGGCACCCTGAAGCAGTCCCAGTCTAAGTCCCAGTGGTCTCAAATTTTTGGATTTAAGAAGGATAGAGTAAGTCTTTCTTGGCAACTACTAAATTGAAGATGGACAAATGCCAGGAAAGCTCTGAATAGGGGCTTTACCTGAGAAAACAGGCAGTGGCTCACCGCTGGCTCCTGATAACTTCACAGTTTTGGCCAAGAAGACCAGATCTGACATAGGACAGCCCATTTCGGGGAAACATAGTATGGCCCACCAGTCAGAGGATGCTCCGGATAGTCACAGACCTATTTGGGGAAAGAAGGTGCCTTTGTGGGTGTGTGTGTGTGTGTTTGTGTGTTTGTGATTTTTGTCTCAAGTTTTGAGAAAATGTAGGAAAGTCGGTTTGTTTGGTTTGGAGTGGACTGTTTCTAGTAAGTCCTTTGAGAAGGTGAGTGTTTCTATGTCTGGGTATCCCACTGTATTTGTGGTTGTAGACAATAGAAAAGAGAATGCATCAATAGATGTGTCCTGTCTAGTAGAATTCTTCGCAGAATTCATCCTGTCCAATTTATGAATGGACTGCAGGTTACCTTATGGATGGGCAACACCTATTACCTTCCTACATTCCTGATATCTTCCTGAATCTGGTCACTCTCCCATAGGCTCATGGTTTTGTGTTCAAGATATGTATCTCCTCCACAATCTGGGACATGGCCATGTACTGGATAGCTGAAGAGAATGGTGAATATCTCAGAAAACTCAGATATCAGTGTGACCAGGAAAGTCTCAGTGGAGAAAATCTGCTTTGGTATTTTGCTTACCTATTGTTCTGTTGCCCTGAATGAAAGGAAGGACTTTGCCTAAAGCCACACATTTCCAAAGCCTGAAAAATACAGTTTTCAAATGGAAATAAATGGGCATCACCTGTGGCTCCTGGCTTAATTGCTTTGCAAAGGGATATGTCTGAATCAGCCTCTTAGTGCAGTGTGAGATTATCGCTTAGATTCTCAGCACCTGATGGATCTAAAGAAAGATCCCATGTGTGCATCCAAATCCAAAATGGCCAAAAGAGAAGTCATTGTGATGAAGTCTCTTGCCTTCCTCTGTAAGGTTCCTGATCTCCATCAAGTGATAACAGGGATCTTTGGGTCAACTGAGTTCTTCAAGCCATGCAGAGGCTAGCCCACAGGTGCTTGGGTTTTCTAATGACTGCAAATCACATAAAGAAACTATACCCGACAGTCTGTATGCCTCAAATTGGAAAAGCAGAACAGTATTAATGGCAGACCTCTTTGATCAGTCCTGGTTCACAGGAACGTTGTCCAGGAAACACTGACTTTAGACAAATGAAGGGCAAGGGAACTTATTTTGACTTTGTCTTGGGCTGTGTGCCTCATAAAAACTTCCAGCCAAGGTTATGATGAGTGTCTATATGGAAGAAAATGAGGGCCATGTGGGAGTGTTTTGGTTTTAATTCTGGTCATTGGTGTGGCGGGTGGAAGAGATGACTGGGTCAACTGGGCTTGAACTCTGGTGTGTTTCCACTTAGAGACTGAGATCTGAAACTGATCTCAGAGAAGAATTGCCATGAATTGTGTTGGGATTTTAGGAGGCCACACATGAGAGTCGCCCTTGGAACCTGAGATCTAGGACCAGGGTGGCTTTCCACAAAGAACTGGGAATCTCAGCCTGGATATCACATGATTTTATTCTGAAAGACTTGGCAGCCATAGTTGAGAGTCAAAAGACATAGGACCTCACATTGTAGATCTCAATGGTCCTGGCTTCAAGTGACCTTTTGTCCACTCTTTGGAAAGCCTTGCCTGTGAGAGTTCTCTAGAATTTTCTTTGAAATGAACTTTCTCAACATTTAATGGTTCCTGAATAATTGTGCATCCAAAGTCATCCTTGAAAAATGGCTAGATAAATACCACGAAATTTTTGAATTTTCCATGACCAGGTGGAACTGCAGAAACTTTCGATGTCCTGTTGCTTACCATGAGTGTACCAGACAGTGCCTTGATTGACAGGGTTTCATGAAAATTGTTTAGAACAGAGATGCCAGTATTTTGGAGCCTGCTGAGTAGTGGGCCTAGAGCAGTGGTGGACAGGTGTGTGATAAAACATCATGGTGGGGCCATTTGGATCTGCCATTGGCTTCCAAATGGCTTGTAACTGACAGAGTGCAGACATCAGACCCTTATATGTAAAGGCATCTTGTTATATGGCATAGTTTCAGGGCAATGTTCAGAATCAGGTTGCTATGGACAAGGGGGCAATCTTTGAGAGATAGAAGCCTGGTTGGTGAATTTTCTTGCAGACCCTGACCCACCACACGTGACAGAAATACCTCAAGCACTGTTTCCCAGTTGAACTCCTTGTATTTTGTGAAGCATGAACCAAACTCCAAGTGCAGCAGCAAGAAACACCACGAAAAGTGGAGGATGACCAAATTGTTTCACAGTCCACACAGGGAGACACAGTTTACCTACAAAGAGAGAATTGAGCACTGCTGCCTCGTGTTCATTGGAAAATAGGAAACGATGTCCTCCAGGTCACATAGATGAAGACCCAGCTTTGAGGGTCTCACTACAAAGGAAGCTTAACTCCTGACAACAACCTATATTTCAGTGCCCAACTTCACTGGCAGTTTCTCAAAAAGTTTTAGGCAAGCAGAGCTTCATGTTTGTGGAGTGTGTACCCTGTCCTTACTTTTGGAAACTCCTATACCACCTCCAAGTTTGTGCACTCCTGAGCATTTTCGATTCCAGAAATGTAATCACAGATTTTGTAACTCTTCTACTCTAATTGTGTCTTCCTTGGGGCGAAGGTAATGACAAGGCATTGTTCTGGATGAGAGTTGGAAGATTAATTTTCCTTTTTTCCATTTGAAATTCTGAATCCCTGACACTAACCCATATTCTACTAGACTCTGACTACTAATCCTAATATGATGGAAGAAAGTAACCCAAACAGTACATAAATACTTGCAGTTCAGAGTTGGACTTGCCTTTTGCATGATAAAGGGTAGGTGTTATAAATCTATTCAATATTTAATTGAAATAGTTCTCAATGTGTTTTAAAGTTAACAAATATGTGAATTACGGTCTCCCATTCTCTGGAGCCTATTCAGTACATGTATTTTTATATGCACAAATAGAATCCTACAAGGTATCACACGTACATCCTTGTAAGATATATGACTTAGCAGATACAAACTGTGAGAAGTGATCACTCCTCCTAAACGCTGTTGGAACTGAAAATTCAACCTATGGGTGAGCTTCCCAGTGGAACAACATTATACATAAACCCATGTTCACTAAAATGAATGTTTTTGCATCTTTATGATATATATTTCATGATGAATTTTGATTGGCATATATATTGCTACTTTTTAATGTCTGTGTTTGTGTGTGTGTGTGTGTGTGTGTATATATATATATATATATATATATATATATATATATATATATATATACTCTCCATATTTTTAAAAATATGAAATATATGTGTCTTATATACACTCCCTAAATTCATTCATGTTCATGTATGTGGATTAATAATCAACTTTTCACAAGATTATTCTTAGAAATATTCATCCACCCGAAATACATATTTGTTTCCTAGTACTGAAAACTAACTTCAGTAAAAGGTGCATACAAATCCTAATATGTGTACATTAACTGACCCAGTTTAACATTAATGCATGTAGGTTCCTATGGGACATGATGTGTATTTTGACGTTAATTTTTATTCCACACTGGTACATTACTATTTCATCAGTTTATGCACATCATAGGATATATATTTTATTCACTAGTTAGCAAATTTATAGGCATTTGTTTCACTTTCAATCACTTCCTGCTCCAGAACACATGTATTCCTCTATGTCTCTTGACTGGTCTATTCATGATACTTTTTTCCAAATATATTATTTTCTATTTCCATAATCAATTTTGAACCAAAACTCACACACCCTTCATGATAAACCGTAACCCTAAGATGATCGTTAGATATATAACTGGTTGGAATGAATGATTGCATATCAATATAAAATTTCTTATAAATTTTCAGATATTTATTCAATTCATTATTTAAAGTGGATCCAGTTATATTATTTATTCACAGGATGGTCTATTCATGCATTATGTCTATATTCATAGAAACAGGGTACACCTATTTGTACCCCCATACTAATTTGTAAGTCTTCAAAATATTGTTCCCAGAATTGGTGGAAGAAATACGATTGTCACCTGATCTACATACACATTTTATTACAGAAATATTCTGGACACAAAAAGCATAGGTCACACTTACAATTGTACCAAAGCGTAAATGGAAAGTGAGCATGGATTACTAAAAACATCCATGTCCAGGTTGCCTAATGCTCTCAAATATCAATTCTATTTTTGTCTACATATTTGTTTCTTCCTAAGATTATATATTCAACTTCAAACCTGTTGAAAATGTCTAACCCTATCACACAATTTATACTTTGCTTGATTTCCTATGTCTCTATTGATATCTGATTTCCTATATTTTTCCCCAGTTCATCATTGTGACTGACTCTTCACATGTGCTTACATTTACATACACTCTCTACACTAAATTCTATTGCTAAAGAACTTTTGGTCCAAATCCTATACTCACTCTTTTTTCTAAACCTACCAACTACCTTCCTAATCCTGCCGACTATTGGTTTTTGACTGGATGTTCTCTTCAACATTCAATATCCAAGGTACAAGGTACGATGCCAGTGTATATTGATTTATCTGAGACATCTGTGCTGCACATTACTCAAAGCTAAGTATCCCACTCAAGTCCCCAATGCCCTTCTGGGCTTCAAATCTTACCTAGATTTCTGCTTTCATACTTATGTTTCACATATATACTCTTGTAAACATCGCATTTTGCCAATACCATTATTCATCCCGCAGAATTATTTGTAACCCAAATTGAACAAGTTATTAACCCTAACCATACACTGTTCCCTCAGTATAACTTACTTAAGAGCAGGGACAGTGTGGGTCTTACAATATAGGAATGTAGATGATCTTCCACCTGCTGAGAACATCAAAGATCCATGGAGAAATGATCCTTGCAGAAGATATAGGCAGCTATGTAGGACCTGAGAGAGCAATAGTCATCTTCCATGGCAAACAACCTGGTCAGGATTAATTGATGGTCTGAATCAGCCTCTCTCTTCTTAATAAAGAGAAGATGGACTGAACCAGGCCTCTGTGGATAGCTGTTCCCTGGTGCCTATGGTTGATATACCATTCTAACTTCTGAATGTGTCACAGGATGTTGGGGCAGCCTCCATCTCATGGGAACCCTGGAAGCAACTGTTAGCACAAAGTGGTTACCAAGGCAGTGAGCATATTCTGTTCCTGAAAGAAGTGACCTCACTTCACTTCCTTGGTGATGGAATTCTCTGAACCTGGGATCCAGGAAGGAAGGCACGCAGAGCCAGTCCCACTCCCAGTTCCAGTGGGCTAACTTGTTTGCTTTTCCCAAAGACATAGTCAGTCTTTCTTGGTACCCACTGATGTGAGGATGGCCAAATGCCAGCAGAGCTCTGAAGAGGGGCCTTTCCTGAGTAAGCAGGTAGTGGCTCACCGTTGGCTCCTGACAACTTCACAGAGTTGGCCAAGGAGACCAGATCTGAAACAGGACAGGCCATTTTGGGGGAACATAATATGGCCCACCAGTCAGAAGACATTCCGGATAGTCACAGACCTATTTGGGGGAAGGAAGTGCCTTTGCCGTTGTAGGTGTGAGTTTGTGGTTTTTTCTCATGTTCTGAGAATAGGTAGGAAAGGTGGTTTGTTTGGTTTGGAGTGGACTGTTTCTAGTAAGTCGTTTGACATGGTGAGTGTTTCTAAGTCTGTGTATCCCACTGTATCCGTGGTTGTAGACATTAGAAAAGAGAATGCATCAATGGATGTGTTGTCTCTAGTTGAAAGCTTCCCCGCATTCATACTGCCCAATTAATGAATGGACTGCAGCTTGCCTTATGGATGGGCAACATCTATTATCTTCTAAAGTTCCTGTTTTCTTCGTGAATTCTGGCCACTCTCCAGAATAGACTCATGGTTTTGTTTCCCAAATATGTAACACCACAAGGTTCTGTGACATGGCCATGTACTGGATAGCTGAAGGGAATGGGAGCATCTAAGAAAACTCAGATTTCAGTGTGACCAGTAAAGTCTCAGTGGAGAAACCCTTCTTTGGGCCATTTGCTTACTTCTATTTCTATTACCCTGAATGTCAGGAAGGTCTTTGCCTCAGGCCACCCCTTTGTGTAGCCTGAAGAAAACTGTTTTCATATGGAAATGTATGGACATCACCAGTGGCTCTTTGCTTAATTGATTTGGATTGGGATGTGTCTGAATCAGCCTCTTGTCCTTGTATGAGGTTGTGGCTTAGATTCTCAGCACCTGATGGATCTAAAGAAAGATCCCATGTGTTTCCAAAACTAAAATGGCCAAAAGAGCAGTCATTGTGGGTGAATATTTTTGCCCTCTTGTTTTAGGTTCCTGACCTCCATCAAGTGAGAATAGGGATCCTTTGGGTCAAATGAGTTCTTGAAATCCCTGCAGAGGCTAGCCCATATTTGCTTGGGTTTTCTCATGACTCCAAATCACATAAAGAATCTATACCCTACAGCCAGTAGGCCTCAAATTAGAGAAGTGGAACACTTTAACAGCAGGAATATTTGATCATTCCTGGTTCACAGGAAGAGTGTCCAGGCCATCATGATTTTAGGCAAATGAGGGGCAAGTGAGCTTATTCGGACACTACCTTGGGCTCATAGAAACCTCCAGCTAGAGGTTATGATGAGTGTCTACATGGAAGAAGATGATGGCCCTGTGGTAGTGTTTTGATTTTAATTGTGGTCATTTTTTGGCGGATGGAAGGGATGATGGGGCCACCTGGGCTTGAACTCTGGTGTGATTCCCCTTAGAGACTGAGTTCTGAAACTGACCTCAGAGAAGTATTGCCATGAATTGTGTTGGGATTTTAGGAGGCCACGCATGAGACTCACTCTTGGAAACTGAGATCTAGGCCCAGGGTGGTTTCCACAGAGGCCTGAGAATCTCAGCCAGGATATCACATGATTTTATTCTGAAAGACTTAGCAGCCATATTTGAGAGTCAAAACACACATGGACCTCACATTGTAGATGTCAATTGGCCTGGCTTTAGGAGACCTTTTGGCAACTGTTTGAGAAGCATTGACTGTGAGAGTTCTCCAGAGCTTTCATTGAAATGAACTTTCTCAACTCTTAATGGTTCCTGAATGAATTGAAACCCACAGTGCCTCTAACTTCACCCTTGAAAAATTGCTAGATAAATACCATGAAATTTTTGAAATTCCCATGACCAGGTGGCACTGCAGAAACTTTTGATGTCCTGTTGCTGATCATGTGTATACCAGACAGTGCCTTGTTTTTGACTGGGTTTCATTAAAATGGTGTAGAACAAGAGAAGCCAGTAATTTGGAGCCTGCTGAGTAGGGGGGCTAGAGCAGTGGTGGGCAGGTGTGTGATAAAACATCATGTTGGGGCCATGTGAATCTGCCATTGGCTTCCAAATTTTTTGTGACTGATATAGTGCAGACATCAGACCCTTATATGTAAAGGCATCTTGTTAAATGGAGAGTTTTCAGGGCAATATTCAGAATCAGGTTGCTATGGTTATTGGTGCAAGCTATGTGGGATAGAAGCCTGGTTGGTGCATTCTCCTGCAGACCCTGACCCACCACACGTGACAGAACTCCCTCCAGCACTGTATCCCAGATGAACTTTTTGTGTTTTGTGAAGCAAATACCAAATTCCCAGTGCAGAAGCAAGAAATACCACGAAAAGTGGAGGATGACCAAATGTCTTCGCAGTCCCCACCGGGAGACACTTAGCTTCCAATGGACACAGTTTAGCTACAAAGAGAGAATTGAGCACTGCTGCCTCATGTTCATTGGAATATAAGAAACCATGTCTTTCGGTCACATAGATGCAGACCCAGCTTTGATGGTCTCACTACAAAGTAAGCTAAAGCTTATGACAACAACATATATTTCAAGTGCCCAACCTCAGAAGCCGTTTCCCAAGAATTCTTAGGCCAGCAGAGTTCCTTGTTTGTGGAGTGTTTACCCTGTCCTTTACTTTTGGAAACTCCTCTACCACCTCCAAGGTTGTGAACTCCGGAGCATATTCCATTCCATATTTGTATTCATAGATTTTCACACTTTTCTACTCTAATTGTGTTTTACTTGGGGTGTAGGTAATGTCAAGGCATTGTTCTGGATGTGAGTGGGAAGATTTTTGTGTAGCACATATTTACATACACATTGGATTCATTTTTCAATTTCCATTTGAAATACTGAATCCCTGACTCTATAACCCATACCCTACTAGTCTCTAATAATCCTAATATGATGGTGAAAAATAAGCCAAAAAGAGAAGAAACACAAGCAGTTCAAAGGACGCATGGTGTATAGTTGGAATTGCCTTTTGCATTATATAATGTAGGAGTTATAAGTCTAGTCAATTTTTTGTTGAAATAGTTCTACATGTGTTTTTAAAATTAGCAAATATGTGAATCCCTATCTCCCTTTCTCTGTAGCCTATTCAGCACATGTATGTTTATATGCACATATAGAATTCTACCTGATATCACTCGTATACACTTGTGAGGTGGCTGAATTGGTAGATGCAAATTGAGAGAAGAGATCACTCCTCCTAAACGCTGTTGGAACTGAAAATTCAACCTATGGGTGAGCTTCCTAGTTGAAAAACATTATACATGAATCCATGTTCAGTAAAATGAATATTTTTCGATCTGTGGATTATATACATTTCATGATGAATTTCTATTGGCATATATATTGCTACTTTTTTTTTCTTTTATTGGTTGCTCAAAACATTACAAAGCTCTTGACATATCATATTTCATACATTAGATTCAAGTGGGTTATGAACTCCCATTTTTACTCCAAATACAGATTGCAGAATCACATTAGTTACACATCCATATTTTTACATAATGCCCTATTAGTTACTGTTGTATTCTGCTACCTTTCCTATACTCTACTATCCCCACTCCCCTATCTTCCCATCTTCTCTCTCTACCATACCTACTCTAAATCATTTCTCTCCTTGTTTATTTTCCCACAACCTCTTATATGTAATTTTGTGTAACAATAAGTGTCTCTCTCCATTACCATGCAATTTCCCTCTTCTCTCCCTTTCCCTCCCACCTCATGTTTCTGCTTAATGTTAATCTTTTCTTCATGCTCTTCCTCCCTGTTCTGTTCTTAGGTGCTCTCATTATATCAAACAAGACATTTGGCATTTGTTTTTTAGGGATTGGCTAGCTTCACTAACCTAATCTGCTCAGTGCCATGCATTTCCCTGCAAATTCCAAGATTTGGTCATTTTTTAGTGCTGCGTAATTCTCCATAGTATATAAAAGTCACATTTTTTTATCCATTCATCTATTGAAGGGCATCTGGGTTGGTTCCACAGTGTAGCAATTGTGAATTGTGCTGCTATGAAAATCGATGTGGCAGTATCCCTATAGTACGCTCTTTTAAGGTCTTCAGGGAATAGTCCGAGAAGGGCAATAGCTGGATCAAATGGTGCTTCCATTCCCAGATTTCCCAGGAATCTCCATACTGCTTTCCAAATTGGCCGCACCAGTTTTCAGTCCCACCAGCAATGTACAAGAGTACCCTTTTCCCCACATCCTCGCCAGCACTTGTTTTTTTTTGACTTCATTATGGCTGCCAATCTCACTGGATTGAGATGGTATTTTAGGGTGGTTTTTATTTGCATTTCTCTTACTGCTAGAAATGGAGAGCATTTTTTCATGTACTTGTTAATTGATTCTCTGTCCTCCTCTGAGAAGTTTCTGTTCAGGTCCTTGGCCCATTGGGTTATTGGTTATCTTATTGTCTAATTTTCTGAGTTCTTTGTATACTTTGTATACTCTGGATATTAGGGCTCCATGTGAAGGGTGAGGACTAAAAATTTGTTCCCATGATGTAGGCTCCATATTTACCTCTCTTATTGTTTCTCTCTTTAAGAAAAAAAAATCAGTTTAAGTAAGTCCCATTTGTTGATTCTTATTATTAACTCTTATTCTATGGGTGTCCTATTAAGGAATTTGGAGCCTGACCACACAATATGTAGATAGGAGCCAACTTTTTATTCTATCAGACGCAGAGACTCTGATTTGAATCTAGCTCCTTGATCCACATTGAGTTAACTTTTGTGCATGGCGAGAGGAGGGGATTCAGTTTCATTTTGTTGCATATGGATTTCCAGTTTACCCAACTCTATTTGATGAAGATGCTATCCTTCCTCCATTGCAGACCATTAGCTCCTTTATCAAATATAAGACAGTTGTAGATTTTTGGATTAGTCTCTGTGTCCTCCATTCTGTACCATTGGTCCACCCGCCTGTTTTGGTACCAGTGCCATGCTGTTTTTGTTATGAATGCTCTGTAATATAGTTTGAAATCTGGTATCACTATACTGCCTGATTCACACTTCCTGCTTAGAATTGCTTTTGCTATTCTGGGTCTTTTATTTTTCCATTTGAATTTCATGATTGCTTTATCTATTTCTACAAAAAAAAATCCTTTGGGATTTTGATTGGCATTGTATTAAACCTATAGAGAACTTTTGGTAATATAGCAATTTTGATGATGTTAGTTCTGCCTATCCATGAACAGGGTATATTTTTCCATCTTCTAAGATCTTATTCTATTTCTCTTTTTAGGGTTCTGTAGTTTGCATTATATAAATCTTTCACCTCTTTTGTTAGGTTGATTCCCAAGTATTTAATTATTTGAGGAAATTGGGAATGCAGTGTTTTGACTCATTTTTGTTTCAGAAGTTTTGTCGCTGATATACAGAAATGCCTTTGATTTATTCATGTTGATTTTGTATCCTGCCACATTGCTGCATTCATTTATGAGTTCTAGTAGTTTTTTCTGTAGACCCTTTTGGGTCTTCTATGTATAGAATCATGTCATGTACAAATAGTGATAATTTAAGTTCTCCTTTTCCTATTTTTATGCCTTTAATGTCTTTCATCTCTCTAATTGCTCTGGCCAGTTTTTCGAGAACTATATTGAATAGAAGTGGTGATAGAGGACATCCCTGTCTTGTTCCAGATTTTAGAGGGAATGCCTTCAATTTTTCTCCATTCAGAATGATGCTAGCCTGAGGATTAACATAGATAGCTTTTACAATGTCGAGGTAAGTTCCTGTTATCCCTAGTTTTTAAAATGTTTTGAACATAAAGAAATGCTCTACTTTGTTGAATGGTTTTTCTGCGTCTATCGAGATGATCATATGGTTCTTATCTATAAGTCTATTGATGTTGTGAATAACATTTATTGATTTCCATATATTGAACCCTCCTTGCATCCCAGGGATGAATCCAAGTTGATCATGGTGCACGATTTTTTTGATGTGCCTTTCTATCCAATTCGCCAGAATTTTAATGAGGATTTTTGCATCTAGGTTCATCAGAGATATTGGTCTGTAGTTTTCTTTCTTTGAGGTGTCTTTGTCTGGTTTCAGAATCAGGGTGATGTTGGCCTCATAGAATGAATTCGGCAGAGCTCCCAGTTTTTCTATTTCCTGAATAACTTGAGAAGTATTGGTATTAATTCTTCTTTAAAGGTTTTGTAAAACTCTGCTGTATACCCATCCGGTCCTGGGCTTTTCTTGGTTGGTAGTCTTTTGATTGCTTCTTCTACTTCATCCATTGATATTGGTCTGTTTAAATTGTGTGTTTCCTCCTGACTCAGTCTGGGCAAATCATATGACTTAAGAAATTTATTGATGTCTTCACTATTTTCTATTTTATTGGAATACAGGTTTTCAAAATAATTTCTAATTTTCTTCTGTATTTATGTAGCATCTGTTGTAATATTGCCTTTTTCATCCCGTATGTTAGTAATTTGATTTCTCTCTCTTCTTCTCTTCGTTAGCATGGCTAAGGGTCTGTCTATCTTATTTATCTTTTTGAAGAACCCCTTTTAGTTTTGTTAATTTTTTCAATAGTTTCTTTTGTTTCAATTTCGCTATGATTTTAATTATTTCTTGCCTTCTGCTACATTTGCTGTTGTTTTGCTCTTCCTTTTCTAAGGCTTTGAGATGAAGTGTGAGCTCATTTATTTGTTTTTCTTTTCTATTTTGAGGAATGACCTCTAGGCGATTAATTTACCCCTTAAAACTTCTTTTCATTGTACCCCATAGAATCTGATATGTTGTGTCTGTATTTTCATTTATCTCTAAGAATTTTTTGATTTCCTCCTTTATGTCTTCTGTAACCCATTGATCATTCAGTAACATATTCTTCATTTTGGATGTGATGTATGATTTTTTCTTCCTTCTTTTATCATTGGTTTCCAGTTTCATTCCATTATGATCACAAAAAATTCATGGTATTATCTCCACCCCTTTATATTTACTGAGGGTTGCCCTATGGCATAACATATCGTCTATTTTTGAGAAGGATCCATGTGCTGCTGAGAAAAAAGTATATCCACTTGATGATGGTTGATATATTCTATATATGTCAGTTAAGTCTAGGGTATTGATTGCGAGATTGAGTTCTATAGTTTCTTTTTTCAACTTTTGTTTGGAGGATCTGTCCAATGGTGAGAGAGGTGAGTTGAAGTCACCCATAATTATTGTATTGTGGTCTATTTGATTCTTTAACTTGAGGAGAATTTGTTTTATGAACATCGCAGCACCATTATTTGCTGCGTGAATATTGATAATTGTTATGTCTTGTCGGTGAATGGTTCATTTTAGCAGTATATAATGTCCTTCTTTATCCCTTTTGATTAAATTAGTCTTGAGGTCGATTTTATTCGATAGGAGGATGGCCACCCCTGCTTGCTTACGAGGACCGAGTGCATGGTATAAATTTTCCCAATCTTTCACCTTCAGCCTGTGTATGTCTTTTCCATTCAGATGTGTCCCCTGGAGGCAATATATTGTTGGATTTTTTTTTTTATTTCAAGTTACAAGCCTATGTCACTTTATTCGAGAGTTTAAGCCATTTACTTTTAGAGTTACTAATGATATATGGTTTGTACTGCCACCCATGTTTGCTTATATCTTTTTTTTAAATTAGTTTGTTTCTCCATGATTAGCTTTTCCCCCGCCCTCTGTCATTACTGAGGCACTTCTCACTCATGGTTTTCGTTGTTGATTTTCATTTCTTCCTCGTGTAGTGTTTTGCTCAAGATGCTTTGCAATGCTGGTTATCTGGCTGCAAATTCTTTTAGGTTTTGTTTATCATGAAATATTTTTATCTCGTTGTCTTACCTTAAGCTTAATTTTGCTGGATACATAATTCTTGGTTGGCATCCATTGTCTTTCAGTGTTTGAAGTACGTTGTTCCAGGATCTTCTCACTTCCAGCATCTATGATGAAAAATCCATTGTTAACCTTTTTGGTTTACCCCTGATTGTAATGATTCTAATCTGCCTCCTTTCTCTGGTAGCTTTTAATATTTTCTCTTTGTTCTGTATATTGCATATCTTCATAACAATGTTTCTTGGCATTGGTCTACTGTGATTTTGTGTGCTCGATGTCCTGTAAGCATCTACAATTTGTTTATCCCTTTCCATTTTTATTTCTGGAAAGTTTTCTGTAATATTTCATTCAGCAGATTTCTCATTCCCTTGGTTTGAATCTCTGTACCTTCCTCTATCCATATGACTCATTAGTTTTTTTTTTTTATGTTATTCCATATCTCTTGAATGTTTTCTCATAATTTTTTACAGCATTTCTTTGTTGGCTAGACTTTTTTCAAGATGATATATTTTGTCTTCATTCTGTCTTCTACTTGCTCTACACTGTTAGTGATACTCTCAATTGAATTTTTAATTTGGTTTATCATTTCCTTGATTTCTAGAATTATTGTTTGATTTTTCTAATAATCTCTATCTCCTGATAAAGATGCTTAATTTCTTATTTTATCTGTTTATGTAATTTATTTTCAATGCGTTCTATCACTGTTTGTTTTTGCTGTCTCGTATCCTCTTTAAGGTTCCATTCCATCTGTCTAAGGTATTCCTTGAGTTCTTTATATGACCATTTTTCTGATGACTCTAGGTGCTCTTGAATATTTAGGCTGTCCTTCATTGTTCGTACTCCTTTTCTTCCTTGCTTTTTTATGCTTCTCATGTTACTTCTCGTTCTGTTTGACTACTGAGTTACTGCTTACTCTTATAAATTTATTTGATGCTTGAGAGGAAAGATATTAGAAGGGAAGGGAGAAGTCACTAAAGAGAATGAGAGTAGGCAGGTAGAATTCAAGTAAGGGGGAATAAAAAAATTGAAATGAAATGAAAAGACAAAAAAAATAGAAAATAAAGAAAGAAAATTTTAAGTAATAATGATGATTAAAAAATTGAAAATTAAAATTTAAAATAATAATATTAATAATAATAATAATAAAATAAAAGAAATTAAAAAAATAAAAACATTTAAAAAAGTTAATGAACAACAACAACAAAAATGAAAATGAAAGAAAAAGAAAAAAATACAAATAAAAAAATAGTAATAATACATGCAGTCCTAGAGTTCAATTAACTTCTCTTCCAGTAGGTGGAGCTGTGCGCACTGGGCCAAGCTTCTCTTCTCAATAAGTGGGAACCAATCACTGTGCAGCAGCTCTTCCTCCCAGACTGGGCGGGTCTCCAACCCTGAGTGCCTAGGGCCTTCTCTTGTGCTTCCTCAAGCCAGGCCCCACTCACCTGTGACGCTCACCACAATACTGGTTACAAGCCAGGCCTCTGCTCCTGGTAGCCCTGTTTCCATGAACGGCTGGGCACACTCTCCTTAATTGCCTCCCTCAGACCCTAAGTTTGTAGAGCTTGGGGCTGAGAAACCCCAGCGAATTTGCTTGCCCTTCGGGAGCCATGGCCCCGGTAGGTGGTGTAAGAGACCTCAATTGTCAGCACTGGTGGGAGCGGTAGCCGGCAATTACACGCCTCGAGTCCCGAGCCAATCCTGATTCCCTAGGTCTGGGTATTGCGCTCCTTTGAGAGCTGGGAGGGGCCATTACGGCAGAGGTGGGAAGGGCCCTTGAGGTTTCCCTGCGGTGTTGAGAGAGATGGCAATGGGATAACATACTTGTCGCACTGGTTTCAATGAAGTTATCTCCTCCGACTGTGACGTCAGTTCGCTGCCATGGTGGTATACCATTAAAATGGTGACCGTTCGTTCCCTTTGCTGGGTGACCAATGCAACTGCTGGGTCCTGACTATCTCTCCCAAGCCCCATTTCAATCCTGTGGCCACTGCCTATGAAGGCTCAGTTGGCTTTTAACTCTGTCAATTCCGAAAGCCCGACCAATTATTTCAGCGGGAATGTTAGTGCTGAGTCACAAAAACCAGATGAATCTAAGCTTGAATGCAGCCAATCCGGGCTTTGTGTGTGTTCTGAGGGGCCCAGACTGTTCGCCCCAGATTCACAACAGGTCAATATTGCCTAGTGATTCTGAGCAAACAGCATTTAGACAGTTTACGACTCCCTATGCCCGCGCAGCTGAAGAGATCAGAGACTTGAATTCTCCATGCCTGCCTTCATAATGGATCTCCTGTATTGCTACTTTTTAATATCTGTGCATTTGCGTGTGTGTGTGTGTGTATATATATATATATATATATATATATATATATATATACTCTTTAGATTTTTCAAAATATGAAATATATGTGTCTTATTATGCACGCCCCTAAATACATTCATATTCATATCTGTGGATTTATAATCAACTTTCAACAAGATTATTTTCAGAAATAATCATCCACCTGAAATACATATTGTTTCCTAGTACTGAAAACTAAATTCAGTGAATGGTGCATACAAACCCTAATATTTCTACAGTTACTTAGCCAGTTTAAAATGAATGCAAGTAGATTCCTAGGGGACATGATGTGTATTTTGACTTTCATTTTTATTCAACACTTGTACGTTACTATGTCTTCAGTTCATGCACATGATGGGATATATATTTCAGTCACAAATTAGAAAATTTATAGGCATTTGTTTCACCATCAATCATTTCCTGATTCAGAACACATGTATTCCTCCATGTTTCTTGACTGGTCTTTTCATGAGACTTCTTTCCAAACATATTATTTTTGTTTAACATCATCACGTGTAAAGCAAAACTCAAACACCATTCATCATAAACCATAATCCTAATATTACCATTAGAAATATAACTGGTTGGAATGAATGATTGTATATCAATATAAGATTTCTTATATATTTTCACATATCAATTCAATCCATTATTTAAAGTGGAATCAGTTACGTTATTTATTCATAGTATGGTCTATTCATGCATTATCTCTATATTAATAGACACAGGGTACACCTCTTTGTACCCCTAATACTAATGTATACGTCTTCAAAATATTGCTCCCAGAAATGGTGAAAGAAATACTCATGCCACCTGATCTACATATACATTTTATCACAGTAATATTCTGAACAAAAAAAAAAAACCATAAAAATGTCACACTTATGATTGTACCAAAGCCTAAAAGGAAAGTGAACGTGGATAACTAATAACATCCATGTCCAGGTTGCCTAATGCTCTCAAATGTCATTCCCATTTGTGACGAGATATTTGTTTTTTCCTATGATTATGTATTCAAACTCAACCCTGTTGAAAATGTCTAATCCTATCACTCACTTTATACTTTGCCTGATTTTGTAATGTCTCTATTGACACCTGCTTTCCTACATATTTTCCCCAGTTCATCATTGTGACTGACTCTTCACATGTGCTGACATTTCCATTCACTCTCTAAACGAAACCCTATTGCTAAAGAAGCTTTTTATTCCAAATCATATACTCACTCTTCTTCCTAAACCTACTGACTATCTTCCTAATCCTACTGACTATCCCTTTTTGACTGGATGTTCTCTTCTACATTCAATCATCCAAGGTACAAGGTCCTATGTCACTGTATTTCGATTTAACTGAGACAACTGTACAGAACATAATTCAACACTAAGTATCCAAATAAAGGGCCCAATGCCCTTCTGGGCTTCAAATATTTCTTAGATTCCCGTTTTCATACATATATTTCACGTATATATTCTTATAATATCGCAGGTTCCCAATCTCATTATTCTTCCTGCAGAATGATTCCTAACCCAAATCGAACATATTATTAACCGTAACCATACACTCACTTTGCAGGAGAGCAATAACAGTGTGGGTATTAAACTACAGGAATCTAGGGGATCTTCACCTGCTGAGAAACTCAAATGTTCATGCAGAAATAATCCCTGGTGAATATGAAGGCAGCTATGAAGTACCTCAGAAAGCAAAAGTCATCTTCCATGGCAATCATCCTGGTCAGGATGGAGGGTTGTGTCTGAATCAGTCTCTCTCTTCTTAATGTATAGAACATGGACCAAACCAGTCCTGTGTGGAAGCTGTTCCCCGGGTGCTTATGGTTGATATAACATTCTAACTAGAGAAAGTGTCCCATGAAAATCAGGACAGCCTCCACCTCATGATACTTTTGGAAGCAACTGTTAGGACAAAGTGGTTGCCAAGGCAGTGACATCATTCATATCCTGAAGGAAGTGATCTCACCTCACTTCCTTGGTGATGGAACTCTCTGAACTTGAAATCCAGGAAGCCAGGCACCAAGAGACAGTCCCTGTCCTAGTCCCAGTGGTCTGACATGTTTGGATTTACCAAGGACAGAGTCAGTCTTTCTTGGTACCTACAGATGTGAGGATGGCCAAATGCCAGGAAACCTCTGAAGAGGGGCTTTTCCTGAGAAAGCAGGTAGTGTCTCACCGCTGGCTCTTGAGAACTTCACAGAGTTGGCCAAGCAGACATGATCTGAGACAGGAGAGGTCATTTTGGAAGAACATAGAATGGCCCACCAGTCAGACGACACTCCAGGGGAGTCACAGACCTACTAGGGGGAAGGAGGTGCCTTTTTGGGTGTGGGTGTGAGTTTGTGGTTTTGTCTCATGTTCTGAGAATAGGTAGGAAAGGCGGTTTGTTTGGTATGGATTGGAATATTTCTATTAAGTCCTTTGACAAGGCGAGTGTTTCTATGTGTGTGTATCCCACTGAGTCCATTGTTGTAGACATTAGAAAAGACAATGCATCAATGGATGTGTCCTGTCTAGTAGAAAGCTTCCCAGCATTCATCCTGCCCAATTCATGAGTGGACGCTGGCTTGCCTTATGGATGGGCAACACCTACAAGCTTCCTAATTTCCTGTTTTCTTTCTCAATTCTGGCCACTCTCCAGAATAGTATCGTGGTTTTGTGTCCAAGATTTGTACCTCCAAGATCTGTGACATGGCTATGTACTGGATAGCTGAAAGAAATGGCTAGCATCTCAAAAAATCTCAAATATCTGTTGACCAGGAAAGTCTCAGTGGAGAAACCCCTCTTTGTTCCTTTTGCTTACCTATTGTTCTGTTGAATGTCAGGAAGTTTTTTGCCTCAAGCCACCACTTTGTGAAGCCTGAAGAAAAGAGTTTTCAAATGGAAATGAAAGGGCATCACCTGTGGCTCTTTGCTTAATTGCTTAGGATTGGGATATGTCTGAATCAGCTGTTGGCCCTGTGTGAGGCTGTGGCTTAGATTCTCAGCACCTGATGGATCTAAAGATAGATCCCATGCGTGCATCCAAAACCAAAATGGCAAAAAGATCAGATATTGTTGATGAACTCTCTTGCCTTCCTCTGGTAGGTTCCTGATATTCATCAAGTGAGAATAGGGATCCTTTGGGTCAAATGAGTTCTTCAAAGCCCTGCAGAGGCTAGGCCATAGGTGCTTGATTTTTATGACTCCAATTCACTTAAAGAATCTAAACCCCAAAGCTAGAAGGCCTCAAGTTGGAGAAGCCAAGCAATATTAAAGGCAGGCCTATTTGATCACTACTGGTTCACAGGAAGAGAGTCCAGGCCACCCTGACTTTAGGCAAATGAGGGGCAGGGAGCTTATTTTAGACACTGTCGTGGGCTGCGTCCCTTATGGAAACCTCCAGCCAGAGGATATGATGAGTGTCTATAGGGAAGAAGATGAGGGCCATGTGAGAGTGTTTGGTTTTAATTGTGGACATATGTCTGGCGGTTGGAAGAGATCACTGGGTCCACCTAGGCTTGCACTCTGGTGTGATTCCCCTTAGAGACTGAGTTCTTTTACTGATCTCAGAGAATTATTGCCAGGAATTGTGTTGGAATTTTAGATGGCCATGCATGAGAGTTGTCCTTGGAAAGTGACATCTAGGCTCAAGGTGACTTTCCACAGAGCACAGGAATCTCAGCCAGGATATCACATGATATTATTCTTAAAGACTTGGCAGCCATATTTGAGAGTCAAAACACACATGGAACATACATTGTAGACCTCAATGGGCCTGGCTTAATCTGACTTTTGGGCACTTTTGGAAGCCTTGCCTGTAAGAATTCTCCAGAGTTTTCATTGAAATGAGCTTCCTCACCATTTAATGGTTTCTGAGTGAATTGAAATCCACAGTGCCCCCACCACAGATGTTTTATTACACACCCCATCCTTGAACAACTTACGGCTGATCACTTACCATCCTGAAATTTTCTGAAATCCCCATCATCCTGTTGCTGATCATGAGTATACAAGACAGTGCCTTGATTGACTGGGTTTTATGAAAATGGTGTTTAACAGAGATGCCAGTAAGTTGGATCCTGCTGAGTAGTTGTACTAGAGTAGTG
Source organism: Callospermophilus lateralis (assembly GCF_048772815.1). NCBI lineage: Eukaryota > Metazoa > Chordata > Mammalia > Rodentia > Sciuridae > Callospermophilus > Callospermophilus lateralis. The sequence continues at coordinate 179,428 of NW_027513497.1, forward strand.
GATGGCAGGTGTGTAATAAAACATCTGTGGTGGGGGCATGTGAATTTGCCATTGGCTTCCAAATGGATTGTGACTGACATTTTGCAGCCAGTAGACCCTTATATGTAAAAGCATATTGTTATATGGAGAGGTTTTAGGGCAATGTTCAGAATCAGGTTGCTATGGAAAATGGGGCAAGCTATGTGGGATAGAAGCCTGGTTGGTGCATTCTCCTGATGAACCTGACCCACCACACTTGACAGAACTCACTTCAGCACTGTGTCCCAGTTGAAATCCTTGTATTTCATGAAGCAAATACCAAACTCCCAGTGCAGCAGCAAGAAATACCACGAATAGTGGAGGATGACCAAATGGAATTACAGTCCACAAGGGGAGACATTTAGACCCCAGTGGCCACAGGTTACCTACAAATAGAAAATTCAGCACTGCTGCCTCATGTTCATTGGAAAATAAGAATCCATGTCATCCAGATCACATAGATGAAGACTCAGCTATGATGGTCTCACAACAAATGAAACTAATGCTCCTGACAACAGCATATATTTCATTGCCCAACCTCAGAGGCAGTTTCTCCAGATGTTAGGCTGGCAGAACTTCATGTTTGTGGAGTTTTTACCCTGTCCCTTACTTTTGGAAACTCCTCTACCACCTGCAAATTTGTGAACTCCTGAGCATTTTTCATTCCACATATGTATTCACAGATTTTCTAACTCTTCTCCTCTAATTGTGTCTTATGTGGGGCAAAGGTAATGTCAAGGCATTGTGCTGAATGAGAGTGGGAATTTTTTGTGTAGCACATATTTGCATACACATTGGATACATTTTCCAATTTTCCATTCAAAATACTGAATCCCTGACACTAACACATACCCTACTAGACTTTGACTTCTAATCCTAATATGGTGGAGAAAAATAACCCAAACAGAATAGAAATACAAGAGGTTCACAGGAGGCATGGTGTATAGTTGGACTTGCCTTTCGTATGATAAATGGTAGGTGTTATAAATCTAGCGAATTTTAATTGAAATAGTTCTCCATGTGTTTTAAAAGTTAACAAATATGTGAATAACTGTCTCCCTTTCTCTGTAGCCTATTCATCACATGTATTTTCATATGCACATTTAGAATTCTACCTGGTATCACTCGTACATTTTGTGAGGTGGCTGGCTTGGCAGCTGCAAATTGTGAGAAGAGATCACTCCTACTAAACGCTGTTGGAACTGAAAATACAACATATGAGTGAGCTTCTTATTTGAACAACATAAATCCATGTTCATTAAAATGAATATTTTTGGATCTGTGGATGATATATTACTTCGTGGTGAATTTCGATTGGCATACATAATGCTACTTTTTAATGTCTGTGTGTGTATGTGTGTGTGTGTGTATATATATATATATATATATATATATATATATATATATATATATTCACTCTCCAGATTTTTCAAAATATGAAGTATATTTTTCTTATTATACACTCCCTAAATTCACTCATATTCATGTATTTGGATTAATAATCAAGTTTTCACAAGAATATTCTCAGAATTATTCATCCACCAGAAATACATATTTGTTTCTTAGTACTGAAAACTAACTTCGGGGGATCATATGATGGTGGTGAAGGGAGTGCATCACCCCCATGTACCGCGTCACTGTGCGGGAGAATGATGAGTTATAACGGCTAAAATATATCTTGTTAGAAATTTCCAGCAAAATTGGGGTGCTCCAAAACCTAGTGGACATATTTCCATCTCACGAGGATCAGCTACGCGAGCTCAAACACGAGTGATTTGTCCGCATGGAGCGTCATGCTGCTTATTCAGGAAATCGGTCTGTGGCTAGAGTCTGCGGCGCGCACTGGGAAACGAAGAGATAGCAATGCAAATATACAGCGGTGTGGATTCTGTGGGCTCCTGCCAGGTATGCAATCACTGTGCTAAGTGCTGAATTCTTTGTTTGAGATGGGTAAGGATGCGGTCCAATTCGGTTCTCCATACCGGTCAGACCACAGAGGAAGCCAGCGGCCACTATCTTGGAGAGCTGATGTCACCATCCCTGTTTTTGACTGATCGAAGCTCATTCAGCTATAGAACAGGTAATTTCAGGATGCCATTCACCTTTGTGTTGCAGACACATTACTCAGGCTATTTCAGAAAATTGAAAAAGAGGGAGATCTTCCAAATTCATTCTACGAGGCCAATATCACCCTGATTCCTACACCAGATAGACACTTCAAAGAAAGAAGACTAAAGACCGATATCTCTAATGAACCTAAATGCAAAAATCTTAAATTAAATTCTGGCAAATCAGATACAAAAACATATCAAAAAAATGTGCACCATGATCAAGTAGGGTTCATCCCTGGGATGCAAGGAGGGTTCAATATACGAAAATCAATAAGTGTTATTCACCACATCAATAGACTTAAAAATAAAAACCATATTATCATCTAGATAGATGCAGAAAAAGCATTCGACAAAGTACAGCATCCCTTTATGTTCAAAACTCTCGAAAAACTAGGAATAACAGGAACATTCCTCAATATTGTAAAAACAATCTATGCTAAACCGCAGGCTAGCGTCATTCTGAATGGAGAAAAATTGAAGACATTCCCTCCAAAATCTGGAACAAGACAGGGATGCCCGCTCTCACCACTTCTGTTCAATATAGTTCTCAAAAGACTGGCCAGAGCAATTAGACAGATGAAAGAAATTAAAGGCATATAAATAGGAAAAGAATAACTTAAATTATCACTATTGCAGATGACATGATTCTATACCTAGCAGACCCAAAAGGTTCTACAAAGAAACTAATAGAGCTAATAAATGAATTCAGCAAAGTGGCAGGATATAAAATCAACACGCATAAATCAAAGGCATTCCTGTATATCAGTGACAAATCCTCTGAAATGGAAATGAGGACAACCACTCCATTCACAATATCCTAAAAAAAAAAAAACAATGGGAATCAACCTAACAAAAGAGGTGAAAGTCTTATACAATGAAAACTACAGAACCCTAAAGAGAGAAATAGAAGATCTTAGAAGATGTAAAAATATACCCTGTTCATGGATAGGCAGAACTAACATCATCAAAATGGCGATATTACCAAAAGTTCTCTATAGGTTTAATCCAATGCCAATCAAAATCCCAAAGGCATTTCTTGTAGAAATAGAGAAAGCAATCATGAAATTCATATGAAAAAATAAAAGACCCAGAATTGCAAAACAATGCTAAGCAGGAAGTGTGAATCAGGCGGTATAGCGATACCAGACTTCAAACTATACTACAGAGCAATAGTAACAAAAATAGCATGGTACTGGTACCAAAACAGGCAGGTGGACCAATGGTACAGAATAGAGGACACAGAAACCAATCAACAAAACTACAACTATCTTATATTTGATAAAGGAGCTAAAAGCATGCAATGGAGGAAGGATAGCATCTTCAACAAATGGTGTTGGTAAAACTGAAAATCCATATATAACAAAATGAAACTGAATCCCTTTTTCTCACCATGCACAAAAGTTAACTCAAAATGAATCAAGGACCTTGATATCAAATCAGAGACACACTGTCTGATAGAAGAAAAATTTGGTTACGATGTACATACTGTGGGGTTGGGCTCCAAATTCCTCAATAGGACACCTATAGTACAAGAGTTAATAACTAGAATCAACAAATGGGACTTACTCAACTAAAAAAGTTTTTTCTCAGCAAAAGAAACAATAAGAGGTAAATAGGGAGCCTACATACTGGAAAGAAATCTTTACTACTCACACTTCAGATAGAGTCCTAATATCCAGA